>NW_004955520.1:1744457-1753244 GCF_000276665.1 Chinchilla lanigera
GGGTGCGGGGTGCGCCCGTGGCGGCGCCGTCCTCCAGGAAGCTGTGGGTCGGACGCGGGCAGGGGGCCTCGGCTCGGACGCCCGCTGCAGCCCCCGGCGCCGCGTCCCTAGTGTCTGTCGCCGGCTGTTCGTTTCAGTAAACACGCGTTTGCACGGCAGGCAGCCCTTTCTCGTTGGTGCACAGATGGAATAATGTGACTTCACTCGCCCTCCACCCCCAACAGGGCAGGTTGCGATGCGCGGGGAGAGGGTGCGGTAGGGACAGCCGGCTGGGCGCCGCGGGGCCGAGGCGCAGGTTTCTCCCACCGACTGTGGCACGGAAATGCCTGAGTGATGCGGGGAGGGGGGGAAGAGAACGCGTGGGGTGAGGAACGTGAAGCGGGTGCCCAGAGGGAGAATGTCATTGACACTGCAATGCCGCACATCACATCAAAATCTCATTGTTTGGTTTTGTTTTTCAAAAGAGGGTCTCTATGTAGCCCAGGCTGGCCCCTAACTCATGGCAGTCCTCCTGCTCAGCTACCCAGATGCTGAGATGATAGGCGAGCACCTCCATGCCCCGCAAAAAAAAATCACTTTTTATAGGAATGACTAGGGACTGGGGATTTAGCTCAGCGGCAAAAGTGCCTGCCTGGCAAGCGCAAGGTCGTGAGTTCGGTTCCCGGTACCGGAGAAAAAAAACCAAAAAAAAAAAAAAAATAAAAAAGTAAAATATAGGAATGACTACTACAGGCACCTCCTCGTAGGGTCACATGTCAGTGACTGTGTCCTATGGTGACAAACTAGCCTGGCTTCCCAGGCCCCAGGGAAAGCCCAGCATGCTGGACTTTTGGAGCTTCAGCTGGAGTAGTCCTGGGAAAGCTGCGACAAGGTGGTCACCTTACCTTGTCCGATGACTGTATAACAGATTAATCCAGGAAAGGGCATACCCTAAGCCTGGCCACTTGGACTGTTATCTCAGGAAGTTAAAACGTGGCACAGGAGAAGACAGAGAGAGGGCCACTCGAGCTGAGTCACACAAATAGCAGTGCCCTAAATATGTCTCAATGCCCTTTGCCAAGGGCCCAGGATTTGCCTCGTTGCCTTTGATCACAGAAGCTATCCCTATAGATTTAAGATTTCTGCTACTTGTAACCAAGATGATCTCAAGGAGTATAGGCAGGTCCTACCCCTGTGTTAGCTGCTCCCAGAGCCCCTACTGAAAGGCGCTGATCCGAATGGCCCTTCCTCATTCTCACCGTAAACTGGGCCAGGATGAACATGCAATCCAAACAGGCCCAAGAGTCTCCTATGCATGGACTTTGGAGTTCGAGTACAGAACTCCAGTTGCTCTCTGTGTGCTGAAGGGCAGGCGGGCAAGCTTGTAAGAGACCAGAAATATAAAACTGGAAAGATGGGAACTAAGATGATCACCTCTCATAAAACTCCTCTCGCCATCTTTCTCTCCTGTCCCTATTGCCTTCTTCTTCTTGTTCCTCCCCTGTTTTGTCAGACAGCTTTGGGCATCTTGCTCATATCTACCCAAACCTAGATTTGTGTGACATTTCTATGTAAACTCTATGAAAGTTCTGTGTCCTCCATGTAAATTTCGCCATTTTGCCGAGATTTTCCATTCCCTGCAGTCAAACACCAAGACACCAGTTCACAAGACACAGAATGGCCTGCTCATTTCGTAATATCCACCAGTCTGGAGGCGACTTCTCTTTCCAGGACAGGAGAAGGATTTGCTCACCTCCATGGCTGTCAGTCCCTTCAAGAAAACACAATTACCAAGGGGGATGGTGAGTGTATCGTTAAAGTCAGGTAGGTTGGGGGAATCATGCAATCAGAGAATAAAGCTCACGGGAGACTTTGGAACCATGGGCTTCAGTAGAGGGGTTAATAACATCTAGCAAGGCATGGTGGATTCCTTAAGGCCAGACAGCACATTAGTCCCAGAGACAGGCCAGTTCAAAACCTCTCTCCCAGTTCCAAGCTTCCCAGTTACTGGGCCGTCCCATGTGGCACAAGTACAGTCCCCTGGGAGGCCACTGTGAAATGTACAGCCTCCTCCAGTGAGGCTCCTTGTATTGATCTGCGGTTTATCATGCAAGGTGAAACAGTATAATACAGGACACATATTTTATAAGATTATTTCTAATAGTCACCCAAAGAATGATATACAAGAGAGTGCAGGAAATCTGTCCACACATCGACCAAGAATCAAGTTGAGGGCCTGGATCCAGAGATAATGTCCTACATGTGCCCAATTTAAGACCTAGGGTTCATACAATGCTTCCCACGAATCCAACTGGAGGTTCAGAGCCCACAACAATATCTCATGCAGGCCTGTTTCATGGATCTGCGCTGGGAAGACCCAAAGGTCAGTGGTGGAACCTAGGAAGTCTGTGCCAGCAGGATGAAGGATCTGTGCTAGCAGGCTGAGGGATCTGCACTGGAGCCAGGAAGTGACACTCAGAAGAACCAGAGCTCCCCAAAAAGGTACCACAGCCATCCTCAGCAACAGTGAGGTCCCGAGCTCCTCCGATGATCAAGGTGGCCAAGTTCCCATCAGGGAAGCCAACACAGCAAGCTTCTCCAGGAGACTGGCAGTGCACCATCTTACGCTCCAGAGGGGGCTGGGGATTTAGCTCAGCGGCAAAAGCCCCTGCCTGGCAAGCGCAACGTCGTGAGTTCGGTTCCCGGTACCGGAGAAAAACCAAAAAAAAAAAAAAAAAAAAAAAAAAAAAATCAAAAAATTACGCTCCAGAGCCAGGAAGCAATGCTCAAAGTGAGGACCAGAGCTCCCCAAAAGTGAACCAAAGCCATTCTCAGTGCCAACAAGGTCCCAAGCTCCTCAGAGGATGAAAACAGCCAAGTTCATCAGGAAAGCCAGCACGACGAGCTCCTCCAACAGAACCAACAGCTTCCCCCAGCTCCCAACAGCCTTTCTCAGCTCCCGACAGCCTTTCTCCACCCCCAACAGCCTAGTCTTTTCCTTCTCCAGGTCTGCCTCTTATGCTGCTGGCAACAGTCCCCAGGAGGGCCTCCCACACCCAGCACCACGCTTACTCAGTTCAGCTGGGGGTTGTAAGCCGACCACCAGTTATCAATCCAGTACACTCCTCCTTGGCTCTTACCCATGTCTACATAATCCCTTGAGTCCAAAGGCAGAATGAATGAATGTTCGGGAGGCAAGTGCCTCTGAACCAGGAATGAAAATGTTAAGGAACAGGTTTTAACTTTTTTTTCAGTACTCACCAGTTAGTTCAGGAACAAAATGAGTTAGTTAACAAAGCTAATAAAGGTAGTTGTTTATAAACCTTATTTACACATCCTACATTCTCCTCAGTTCATATGGGGCTTTTGTCTATCCTTAGTTATCTTTTCACCACCAACATTAACATCAGTATCATTAGCTGTTTCATCTAACTATAGCCTCTTCCTTTTGCACAGACAATAACCTCATAGTTTATGGCCAAATAAACATCCTGTTTTCTGCTGTTACCCGTATGGTGGGAGGTTGTAGTACTTACCGGTAATGAGCTAAGTGATAACCGAGACCAGCTAGTGCTCTCTGATTAATAATTCCCAGCTCCACCTTGGGTTAGTTAGGAAGATCTCCATCTTCTAGGATCCAATAATGTGTCCCACTCCAGAGTAAAGATTAGAATGCTGTTTTCTTACTAAGAGGGAAGCCAACCCAGAAATTTTTTAATTTAATCAAAATATTTAAAAACATGACTTTTTTGGTACAGGGGATTGAAAATAGAGCCTTGTGTATGCGTGTGCTGAGCTGACCCCAGCCATTTTCATTTTATTTTTAGACAGTCTCACTAAATTGCTCAGTCTGGTCTCAAACTTGTGATCCCTCTGCCTCAGCCTCCCAAGTAGCTGAGGGTCCAGACCTGCACCACCACATTCAACAAAAAACATGATTTTTCATGCTTTGGTCTAATTTAACTATGGTGATGAAATATCTATGTTATAAAATTTACCTTTTGTGTTAATCAGCTTTTAGTCATTGTGACAAAACACCTGAAAGAATCAACCACCAAGGAGGAAAAATTTACTCTGGCTCACAGTTCCAGGAGCCAGTGGACTTGGGGTGAGGTGGCATATCATGTCAGGGGGCCTGGAGGAGGAAGCCTGCTCTTCTAAGAGAGGGCGGAAAACAAAGGGACGGAGAGAGAAAGGGGCCAGGATACCATGGCCCTTCAAGGCCACGCCCCAGTGGCCTCACTTCCTCCTCCAGGCCCCACCTCCTAAAGATTCCTCCACCACCCAAAGTGCCACGGGCTGGGGGTCAAACCTAGCCCATGGCCATAGGGGAGGCATAAGATCCAACCTGCAGCACCCGGTTAACCACTTCCAGTGTGCCGTCAGGATCCCCAAGTCCACTCAGAGTTGTGCAGCCATTGCTGCCATCACCCCTGGAACTTTTCACCTTCCCAAAATGAAGCTCCATGTCCATTAAACCATAATTCTGTGCCCTGATCCCCCAATATTTTGGTTGAATTTTATAAATTTAAATAGCTCAAAATATTTTTAACGCTGATTCATACCTTGTTGAAGTTAACTAATGTATAAATAAAATAGTGCCTTGTTCAACTCTTTACTCCTGTGGAATTCAAATGAAACATGATTTCCACAGGGACACACTGTATAATAATCAGATATTTCAGCTGCAGACCTCATCAAGATCTAAACCAATGGAAATTCCATGTGTAAAGGAGGAAAACACAGGGAAACTTGGCATGGTACTCATTAATTGCAAGTTTGGGTGCATGTTCCTAGGAGAACTTACCAATTTAGAATTCCAATGCTGTGTTTACCAGCAGAGGCAGTAGCCTCCCTACACTCCTGAGTAGTACATGGTCTCACTGTGTTTTCTTCCCAGCAAAATCAAAATTAAGCCAAGATTTGCCTGCCAGAGAAAGCTTCACCTGCTAAGTTCTGACACAACTAATAAAACAAGCCTTTCTTCTTCTATAAAAATTCCTTCCCATGGTTTGGCAATGAAAACAGACCCACAGCACTACTCCTAACTTGGAAATCTCACTAGAAGGCAAGCAACATAGTGAGTTTTCAGCTCTGAGTGTCAGTGATAAGAAATATATTTCTGGGATGGAGGTAGGACTTCGTGTTAGAGTGCTTGTCTAGCATGCAAGAGGACCAGATTCAGTCCCCAGCAGCACAACAACAACACCCATGTAAATCCTAAGAAGGAATTAGCCAGAGGTTGGGAATATTGAGCCAAAATTTTCCTATGAAAACAATGACCTTGAGAGGTGCAGTGGCACACTCCTGTAATCCCGGCACTCAGGAGGCTGAGGCAGGAGGATCATTGCAAATTCGAGACCAGCCTGGGCTACAAAGTGAGCTCAAGACCAGCCTGAACTGCATAGCGAGACCCTGTCTCCAAAAGGAAGGAAAACAATGACCTTATCCTTTAAAGGAGGATATACTTTCTTTACAAACATATCCTCATGATTACTTAGAAGTCATTTCCTTTATTTTTAGCATCTTCTTTTTAAAATCATTTAAAATCAAGCAGTGTGGTAAGGTTAATTACACTTGCCTTGAGCAGACATAACAAAGCCATAGTGGGCTGTTCCTGTCTCTTTTGTATTTTTGTCTACAAAAGTAGAGAAGAGCCAGATCTACATTGCCGGTGCCCACAGTCTGCAGTGGCCAGGGGAAATGTCAGCCAGTCAAATTTTAATTTTGGATTATTTTTAGCATAAGTATGTCTCAAATATTGCATAGGACACATTTATATTAAGAAATCGGGGCTGGGGATTTAGCTCAGTGGCAAAAGCGCCTGCATGGCAAGCGCAAGGTCGTGAGTTCGGTTCCTGGTACCGGAGAAAAACCAAAAAAAAAAAAAACAATTTGGGGCTGGGGATTTAGCTCAGCGGCAAAAGCGCCTGCCTGGCAAGCGCAAGGTCGTGAGTTCGGTTCCTGGTACCGGAGAAAAACCAAAAAAAAACCAAAAAAAAAAAAAAAAAAAAAAAAGAAATCATTCATTGTGTACCTGAAATTCAAGTCTAGCTGGCAAGATTGCATTTGTATTTGCTAAGTCTGGCAACACTACTTACACATGAAGAAGATTCTTTAAATATTTCTAAAGAAATGTTTCCTTACATATATCTACGGCAACTCCCCCCAACTGCCGAAGAGCACTGGACAGGGAACCCACTATGTAACAATTATCTGAACTATCCCTCAGATACTTTCATTTATATTATAAGACAGAAGCAAGACCAAAGTTCTGCAAATGGCACTGTGAATTAAAACGAAAGGGTGTAAGACAGAGTCAGGGAGATGGGTCTGGGTTCCACGTAGTTTCAGGATTAGTCACTCGTGGGCCAGCTGTGGCTCAGATGGTCTCCCAGGACGTTGCGGTCGCGTGAACTGGGGTCACTGAGCCAGACGAGCGTCTTGGCTGTGGTCACACGGATTCCTCGCACTTTGTTCATGGCCAAATGCCCGTAGGAGGAAAGGGTGGCTTGGGCTCAGGCTGCAGAGCTCCGCAGGCCCCAAGGCAGAGACACCCGCCCCATGGAAGAGATGCAGAGGAAAGCAGCTCAGCTCACAGCAGCGAGAAGCAGGGAGCAAGGAAAGAAGGAGGAAGAGCAGGGTCCAGAAGTGTCCCCACAGTCTCCCCCGCGACCTGCCCAGGAGCCTGCTTCACCCTCGAGCTCACCCAATTGGCAATCCAGATTAACCACCAGGTTAGTTTTGAAGTAGTTTTCTATCATTTTTAAGGTCGTGTTTTACGTTTCCATCCATTCTTCCCCTGACAGTGCATACAGTGTTGGTACTGGAGGAGTACAGCCCAAGAAGGTCACAGGGACGGGTGTGGCGTTTCCTCAAAATGGGGCACGGGGATCCTCCTCCTCCACATTCTGTCCAGCGGCCGCACGGCCCAAGCCCCTGAGATGTCACTGCTGCCTGGCCCAGCGCCTGTGTCCCTGTGTCATCTGAGGAAGCGGTGAAGCCCCTGCTGGGGTCCTGTCCCCTCAAAGTGCAGTCCTCGCTGGCGAGCACAGCAGTTCCGAGGGGGCATGCGTGAATGGCCTCGCTCCATTGGGACAGGGCACTCAGGACAGACTCCACACTGTCCCCGCCTTCCCTGTGGGCCAGTCTGTCACCATGACGCAGCATCCACGGAGGTCCTGCAGCCTCGCCCACGAGGGCCTCTCGCCGTAGAGAGACACAGAGGGCCGGGATCAGTGTCCGTTTCGCAAGCTGGCCCCTACAGGTCCCCAGAGAATCTGCTGGGGTGCCCTCAGAGCCCTGACCGCTTCCTGCCCTCCGCTGACCCTGCTCCGGTCCCCACCCCATCCCTCTACCCCCGCAGTGTGCCCGGTTTCTAATCCTGAATTCCCTCTGTTAAGATGACTTTTCCCCGTCTGGACTTGACTGATTTGGGAGCACGGATGTAACATTCCTGAAATCACAGACCACATTTTACTCATGTCTGACGTCAAGCACTTAGTAGAAAGCAGAGGCTATCACAGGGCTCAGTAAAGGTTTGTTGGGTGAATAATGAGCAAACGTGTTATCCTCTCACTGACGCCATACCTGAGACAGGGTCCTGGCTGCTTGACACCCAACCTCCACGCTCCTGTAAAGAATTCAGAAGTCTGCCTTGGTTTGCCCCCTCTGATGGCCCAGGACTGTGAGGTGAGCAGCAACTCCCACCCACCCCGACCCAGGCCGCTGGGCAGGTGGGCAGGGTAGAGCCCGGAGCTGCCAAGGCCCTGGACAGGCCACCGCTGGCTCGTGGAGGCCTAGGAGGCAGAAGAGAGCCTGGGTAAAATGGTTAACATCATCGCAGCCTGGCCTGCCGCCCCAAACCCTACCCGGCGGAGGCCTCCTGACAGGGACTCAGCAAGACCAGCAGCTGGCCGGAGCCGGGCCCTGGGCACCCTGCGGACACCCCCAGCCCATATTCCCCGTGGGACTCTGCTCCTCCCAGGAATTTGGCTGTGACAGAAATGAGGCGCAGGACACCTGAGGGCAGAGGACCGTTTCCTGGCGCTCGGAGCGGTGACCAGGCTTCGGGGTCTGCCCAGCTGTCCTCTGATTTGTCGGGGTCCAGTTGGTGGCTAAATCGTCTGGAGAACTCAGACGCGGGGGCTGTGGACAGTGCGCTTCCCCCGGAGGTCTGGCCTGGCTGCTGTCGCGGGAGCCTCTGTCTGGATCCCTGGCGTGGCCTGCGCTCCAGGCTGCACCCCATGCTACCACGGGGCTCTCCGCAGCTCAGACTCAGTGCCTCAGCACGTGTGCATTCCTGCTCGGAACCTCTGTGATCTCCCAGAGCCCCCTCCGTCTCTTCCTCTGCTTCTCCCCTAACTACCTCCCCCTTGCCCTTCTGACAGAACTTGCCTTTTTGACACAAGTTTCCATGAAGCAGACCTCAAGCCACCCTGTCACTAGCACCGTGATTACCATCTCTGGACTTTTCCTACACACGGCTTTGAACACATTTTCCTTTGCACTTGGAAAGTCCTCTTTCTGCCCCTTCATCACCCGGAACACTCCTACTCAACCTTCAAGACCTTTTCAAAGCACAGCTCTCAGAAACCTTCTGATGCCCTATGAAGAGGTCTTGGTTCTGTCCTCTGGCCCCTTGCAGGCTGCACACCCTACAGTGCTCGCACATGGTGCTGTCACGCGTGGCACTCCTCTGTCTCTCCCCACAGAGTTAGACTGGGTGGAGAGGGGCACCACGAAACCTGCCACAAAAGACGACTATGGTTTTCAGAGATCGATGACATTCTTTTTTTTTTTTTTTTT
>NW_004955520.1:1753344-1819710 GCF_000276665.1 Chinchilla lanigera
TTTGTTTTGTTTTTCTCCGGTACCGGGAACCGAACTCACGACCTTGCGCTTGCCAGGCAGGCGCTTTTGCCGCTGAGCTAAATCCCCAGCCCCGATGACATTCTTGTTTGGTGAGTGACAAAGGGATGAACAAGTGAGGGAGTGGATTAAAAGGCCATCAAAACGAGCAGAAGGAAGCATCCATGTTTGAGAACTCCCACCTCTGCGGTGAGCAGCAGCAGAGAGGCACTGGGACAGACGCGCTCGCTGCCCGCACGCAGCTTCCCAGATGGCGCTAACAGCCATGTTTTGCTGGATGTCTGCGAACTCAAACTAGACACTTACTTTATGATTCTGTCTGAAGCCAGTCAATGTCTAAGCTAATGATGCAGGGGAAAGACACTCCCAACTTGCTGTACACGTTCATGTTCTGTAAAATTGGAGAACAGATTTTAGGACCAGAGGCTAAGAGCAGAATGTGTTTAATGGGGGAAGGAAAGCTTGTCTGAGAGAGAGGCAGAAGGGGTCCCGAGTGGGTTGCCAAGGACCCTGCCTTTCCTAGGGATTTCATAGAGCAAAACCACAAGGTGAGGCGGGTCCAAGGTGGGAAACGTGGGAAGTCACAAGGTAGGCAGGAGGTTGGACAAAACTATGGTCAACCAATAAGATTATAAGTACAGTTGCTCAGGTAAAATTGATTAAATTGGGATCAAATGGGGGAGCAAGTCATGTCATGTAGGAAGTGGACATGAATACAGAACAGGGGCTTTTCCTGTAGGGCATTGGGTTAGTGACCCTTCCTGGCTTTTTCAAGGTAATAGAGACCTATTTAGAATATCAGTCCCTGATGTTTATACTTAGGGAGGTATGTGAGTACATTTGTTTTATCTTTTATCTTGAGATCTGGCCCTCAGCAGAGGCACCTGTCTCCCTCACAGTTGTAGGGTATCTTGTCTTCTGCATTGGCTCCTTTGAGGGGTTACCCCTGTCTGACTGTAAAATTTAATCTAACTTAGCTGCCTATAACAATGCCAAGCAATTTTTAAACTAAGGCATGTGTGTGTGTGTATGTGTGTCTGATACCAAAAATTGGTTCTTGGGCTAAGGAATGGTGTACATGCTCAGTGAAGTGAGAGTTTGGCTTTACTTGTACGACATGTGAAGAGTCATTCTACAAACTGGGCAATCTGAAAAATGAAACAATCTGTTACTACACCCAGGCATGGTGGCGCACACCTGTAATCCCAGCACTTGGGAGGCTGAGGCAGGAGGATCATTGCAAATTCAAGACCAGCCTGGGCTACAAAGTGAACTCAAGACCAGCCTGAACTGCATAGCGAGACCCTGTCTCCAAAAAGCAGAGAAAAAAAAATCTGTTCCTATTGCTAAAGAAAGCTGAACACGGAGAATGGTGGGGCAGTGGGAAGAAAGGTGGGGCATCAAGGAGAGAATGAGGAACAGCCAGGGCGGCTCAGCGACCTAAATAAGAGCTGCAACAGCCCCAGATGTTAGACTAGCTTGCCCCACAGTATTCAAGGCATATTACTCAGGTTCTCCAGAGGGACAGATTCCATATAAGTACAAAAAACACGCATGATCACGTAAAGATTCATGAGGGGAGCTCCCAGTGCCAGCAGCCAGAGTCCCCGTGGCCGGCTACTGGGTCAGAGGCAGGAGAGTCCAGAGTGGCTACATGCATGGGAGGCCAGGAGGAGCTGGGGCAGTGGCGGCTGAAGGCGTGGCGCTCACGCAGTCAGCCATGGACTCGAGGTTGGAAGCTGAAGGGTCCACGCTGGGAGCCTGAAGGAACCGGAGACCAGCGCCCAAAGGCCATGGCGAAGACCTGAGCTTTGGAGCAAAGGCCAGATTTCCTTCTTCCTTCCCTTTCCCCCTGTCCAGGCTACAGGCCTCATGGTCGGTGCAGCCCACACCCCCAGCGCATCTTCCCTCCTCAGTCTGCGGCCTGCCAGTCAATCATTCAGAGCCGCACAGAGGTCTGCTAGGTGGACCTTACCCAAGGCAAGCTGACACATCAGGATTAACAGTCACCCAACTGGCAGAAAAATCCCTGTCCGGCATTGCATGTGGCGTCTGGCCAGCAGGTCTGCTGTATGTTGGGAAGGATATAACCGCGTGAGCTCAGTGAGCACCACCTTTGCCTGAAGTTCATTGTAATCTCAAAGGCCCCCCTTGTCCATGTAAGCACACTTGTGCTTGTCAGATCACTAGAGGTGACTTTTATTTCAAAAGCAAGATCACGGAGCCTTTGCCGTATAGGCCACTAATGGATTTCAGTGCTGCTGGGCAGGAGTTCGGAGACAGGTGGGTTCTTTAGGCAAAATTATGAAACATAATCATCAGCTCTTGTTCCTCCCTGCTCCTGCCCTCCTTGGTTGCTAATAACTGAGGTGTCACTGAAGAGGGCTTTGGCATTGATCCTTTCTGGAGGACTTGTATGTCCCTGGAAAACATTTTAAAAAGGGGAGGGCTTCAAGAACTAAAGAAATGAAGAAGTAACAGTAGGTTCATGTACAGGACCACAAGGGGCTCAGTTTACCCACCTGGCACCACGGTCCCAGGCCTTTGTGCCCTTCTTCCTGGGGTGCAGCTCCCTCCCTCTGTGACCTTCTGCTGCTCCCCCTCTGTCTCCTCCTCCTTCCCACCTCCTCAGGTCCCTGCAGCTGCTCCAGCGTCACTGTGCATCCCATGCTCCTTCCAACACCAGTGAGTGAAGCGGATGTACTGCTCAGGAGAAGATGAAGGGACTTGAAGCGGCAGTGTGTTCAGTGGTTCACTTCCTCCTCCTGCTCCCCAGCTGTGGTACGTTCACAGTGTGCTCACCTGCCCTCCATCCATGTTCAGCATCCTGGCCT
Source organism: Chinchilla lanigera (assembly GCF_000276665.1). NCBI lineage: Eukaryota > Metazoa > Chordata > Mammalia > Rodentia > Chinchillidae > Chinchilla > Chinchilla lanigera. Next base: position 1,756,197 of record NW_004955520.1, read on the forward strand.
TGCCCGAAGGCCTTAGGTGCAATGATTTGTGTCAGCCTGCCTCAAAAAAATCAATGCTGGAAATTGAGCTCAGAGTGCTCACAATAAATAACCCTGGTCTTTTGGGGATGAATGGTTCTCTCTGTTGCTGGACAGGCATTTCCAAGCACAGTGCTTCAGAGTCCTGGCACGTGCCCTCGCTGCCCCTTCCTCCGTGGTGGACCAGCACCAGGCTTCGCTCATGGGCTCTTCGGTGGTGTTTTTTTTGTTTGTTTGTTTGTGGACCTCATCCAGAGAACATCAATTCGGGGCTGGGGATTTAGCTCAGCGGCAAAAGCGCCTGCCTGGCAAGCGCAAGGTCGTGAGTTCAGTTCCCGGTACCGGAGAAAAAGCCAAAAAAAAAAAAAAAAAAAAAACAGAGAACATCAATTCTTAAGACTATTTTTGTTGTAGGGCTTGGGCACACGCACACGATTTTCGTACCATGTTGCATGATTCTGTTGACTGTGTCTATGGAGCCTTATTAGGAAACTGACTGAACTGACAAAATTAACCCGGTTACTAGAGACAAAGTGTACCCTACACTTAGAGTCTTTGAAATGTATGATTCACCCCAGCTCCATTCATTAGACAACAAAGTTTGTGAGTTACTTCTTTAAAAATCCACACTACGCCAACCCAAAATATCTGCTCACCTTAGGCTATTTTCAAATTGATGGAGTCAAAGATTCAAGCTTCACCTATTTTAGCTAATGAAGGAATGTCAACTAGTTTACAATTTTTTTGCCTAAGGCTCCATTTTCCATTACCCCAAACATAATTGAATTATCTTTTCTTTATAAAAATGTGAAGAGTAGTTTGTACTTCTTTCTCATGCCTGTGCATTCCCTACATCATACTTTTTTAAAGGTGAAGGAGAGAGAAACACACTCAGGATTAGAAGATCAAATGTCTGTTAAATACCTTTGGTGTAAAAATTAAAAAAAAAAATAGCCCAACCGATAAATGTGTAAACGAATTAAACACTTCTTGAAAGAAGTACAAATGGCCAATAAGTGCATGAACGTCTTTAGCTATCAGAGAAATGCAAATGCAAATCAAAACTACACTGAGATTCCATCTCACCCTGTCAGAAGGGCTGTCAGCAAGAACATGGAAAATAACTGCCAAGGAGGATGCAGTGGAGGAAAGGGAGTCCTTCTGTGTTGCTGGAGGGAAGGTAAATTAGCACCATCCCTAGGGAAATCAGTCTGGAGGGTCCACAAACTACTAGAAATGGAACTACCACCAGACCTAGCTATCCCACCCCTTGTTGTGTACCCCAGGGAACTAAAGTCAACAGACTATGGGGACAGCTGCATACCCATGTTTATCATGGCACAATTCACGATAGCCAAGATATACAGCCAGCTTGGGTGCCCATCAGCAGATGAATGGATAAAGAAAATATGACCTACGCACACACAGTGGAGTATTATTCAGAATAAAGAAGAGTAAAGTCATCATTTGCAGGAAAATGAAAGAAACTAGAGATTATCATGTTACATAAAATAAGCCAGACTCAGAAAGACAAGTGCTATGTTTTCCCTAACATGTAGAACCTCAGAAACAAAAATGACAAGAAGATGGAAAATGGGAGGGAAACTATTATTATTAGACAAGAAGAAAAGAACAAGGGGTAGAAGGGAAGAGGAACGAAGGGAGGGTGATAGGAAGAATAAGATAAAAATACATATGAAAAATGACATTGAAGCCCAGCATTTTGTAAATTAATATGCGCTAATAAAGAAAACTATCCCTACCCTTTCAAAAAAGCCGTGTGATGTGACTACTCAAGAGCCTCAGAGAGCAGCTGTGTGCTGACCTAGGCTGGTGAAGTATAATTGAGCCACAGTGATTCTCATTAGAACAAATCTTGGGATGTGAAGAGCATGATGGGGTTATTATAATTATTGCGGACTGTAATTACTTTTGGATTATGATTGTCCGTTAATTTGGCAATGACACTGTAAGTGCAGGTTGGCTCTTTACAGAGACATTTTTACATTTATATATTGAAATAAAGGGAATACAGTATTTTAAAAAGCACTTTCCAAATCTTATTACACCTATTATAAATGCCCCAACCATTACTAAAGTTATTTTGAAAATTCCTGGATAAAAGAGGAGGTGGAAGTGGAGAGAGCTGAGCAGAAGGAAAAGCTACAGTGTTTTAAGAAGCTATTTCTGTTATTCAACACTTCTGAGCCTGTCCACGTTCTTCCTCTGGAACATGTGGAGCTCAGGCACCCAGGGCACTGCTGTGGTTCAAGGAAGCAGAGTCGCACAGGATGGGACCCCTGTATCCGAAAGGCATGCTCCACCCTCCGGTCTGCTGTCAGGGTGCCGGGCTTGGGCTGCTGTCTTGGAAAGCACAGGAGGAGGACAGGGGCTGCTCCAGACTTGGGCCAGCAGAGGGGGCCTGGCAGTAATCTGGTTAGAACAGGAGTAGAGGACTTTTCCTGCAGCTGTCCCCGCAGCCAGCTTGGGATGCTTTTTTAAGTCTAAAAAGAGCTGATCCTCTTAGGGCCTGGTGCACCCGGCCACACAGGCACCTAGAAAGGCAGGCAGCAAGCTCCCGGGAAGCGGCGTGGAGATGTGCACCGGCCCACGGGCCAGCCACCGCCGTGCAGTCAAAACCTTCCATGCCACAGAGACGCACTGACACAATAGGCCCACACCTCTGGGAAAACATGCCTCACGGCGGGGTGCTCTTCGCCCTGCCCTTGAGAGCCAGAATGGTCCAGAGTCAGCGGAGGAGCAGCTGATGAACAGGGACTCGGAGAACACGAGGGCACCCACGCCCGACGGCGCAGAGGTCGAGCTGACTGGGGACACGAGAGCCGTTCGGGAGCTGGAGACCAGGAGGACCTTGCGCAACACCCCGGGAGACGCCCTGGAGGCCGTTCTTCCTCTAACTGTGCAGGCCGCGGAGAGGAGCGAGTGGAGCCCCGGAGAGGGCTGCACCAGGACTTCACGGATTACATGGGTGCCCAATATTCAGATTCTGTAGAACTGCCTTCATGGAGAAGGTACATGTCCAGGTTACCTGCCTGGGACACTTTGCACCTGATAGTGCTGAGACTGACTAGCAGGCTGAGGACTTCATCTACATGTTCCTGCCGCCTGTGTTGATGGTTGGGGAGAGGACACTAAGTGGTTGCGGGATCCCAATGCGCTGGGAGGCTGGAAAGAACACCCCTCTGCTTTCTTAGACAAGAGGCATTGATAAAGCATACTTCCCTGGATCCCAGTTCAGTAGAGGGACAAACTATTCTTACAGAGAAGTTTATTACTCAGTCAGCCCCAAATAGTAGAAAAAAGCTACAGAAAATGGCTTTTGCCCCAGATTGCTCTCTTGAGATATTAGTAATAATTGCCTCCTCAGTATTTTATAGCCATGAGGAGGAGGAGGCCGAGGAGAGAAAACAAACAGACTGAGAAAAAAACAGCTACCTTTGTTGCAGCACTAAGAGAAATAGACCCTAAGTCTGATTCTTGGGGCCCCAAGAAGAACTCATCGACTACATTCATCTGTTACTGCTGTCAAAAGCCAGGCCACCTCAAGAGGGACTGCCCTAAGAAGCTCCCGGGGCCATGCCCTGACTGTAAAGGTGACCGCTAGAGGTTGGACTGCCCTCTGAAGTGAAGGCCTGAGAGCTCAGACCCCTCCTACCAGCTGGTTCAACAGGAATGAAGGGGCCCAGGGCATACTCTGCTTCTCCCTCTGGCCAGACTGTTATCTCCAAGGAGGAGCCCTGCGTAATCATAACTATAGAGGAAAAAGTAAACAGCCTATTGCTGGACACTGGTGCTAGTCTCTCGGTCCTTCTTTTCAGTCATGGCCTTCCAGCCATCACACCTCAGTGAAAGGAGTCACTGATGAGGTAATCCGCTATTTTTCACAACCCTGAAGCTGTAACTACTTGTTAGATCTTTTTTGCATATCTGTTTTCCTGAGAAACCGCTTTGAAGATACCAACATGTATTACAGCAGCCATTGATAAATTCCTACCAATCTACCCATAACTCTGTAATGTTTGTATTGTTCCTATGCTATTTCGTAAATGGATGTATGTTTATTACTATGTGTTTGCAACAACAACCATTGAGAATAGTCAATGATTATTTAGTTTATCACTCATGTATAGCTCTATTTGTTTTCCCTAGAAACCACTTTGAAGAAACCAAAGTATACTACAACAACCATTGATAATTTCCTACCACTTTTGTCTGTAACTCACTATTACTTGTATATTTGTTTTCCTGAGAAACTATCTTGAAGATACCCATAGGTACAATAACAACCATTGACAATGTCCTACTGCTTTGCCTGTAATTCAATAAATCCCCCTATTGCTATGTTGTCCTTATTTTACTCTTTTAAATAAATTAAAAAGAAAAAGAGCTGATCCTGGATGGCACTCATTAGGAGTGTTGAGGGAAGGCTGAGGGGAACTGCTGCATGTGGGTGTCCCCTAGGTCCCACATGAGAGCCGCTGTCACTCATGTCTCCCCTCCCCAGCCTTCTCTGAGGACTGACTTGCTGGCTGCCCCTTCTTGGGGCCTGGTCTGAGCCCCCACGGCTCCTGTTGCTCTTTACTGTGGGTCTTCTGGGGGCCTGTGTTGCTGTGTCACCCCTGCTTGCCTGCAGGTGCTGAGCGGTGCTGTCTGCGGCTCTCTGTTAATTCCCTTCAGAGGGATTCTGGTGCCGACCCCTTGTCTGGGTGCTCCCATCGCTGACTCGCGTCCCCCACCCTTCCACTGTCTCTGCTCCTTTCCTCTCCGCGGTGACCAGGGGCTCTGAAGACAGGAGCAGGTGTCTTCCTACGAATCCCAGGTTTGCTCAGGCCTGAGCTCCCCAGGTTTTCAGGGATATTTTAATTATACTGCTGCAGTTAAGGGCTCAGCTGAGAGATAGAAAAGAACAGGAAGACACTGTGCAATGGCCAGCAGGAACTCCGAGAGGACACCAGGCTCTGGAGGCAGATTTATTTACGTCAGCAGGCACTGGTCAGGGTCACCCCTGAAGTATCAGGCCCTGATCTCTGGTGGTCTAGGGCTTTTATATGATGCACAAGCAGGAGGTGCAAGAGTGAGACGGAACAGCCTGGCAGTTCTCCTGATGAGCTAGCAGGGTGAGATCACTGGTTACAAAGCCAGATTCACGATCATCAGTTACAGTCAGGCATCCTGCATGTTCAGTTACATGCTCATGGTCACAGGGGTCAAGAAAGTAATTACGAAGCCAGGAAGCCATTGCAGAGCCAGGCAGCTTCAAAGGAACAAAGTTTTCTTTAAGGAACAATTTTCTGGTACAGTTTTTCCCTTTCAGTTGGGCTTGAGAGTATTTGGGGTCAGGACAGAGTGAGGGATTCTGAAGCCACGCTCTGGGCTTCCCGAAGTTCTGGGGGGGCTGGACCCTAGCACAGACGCACCCGCACAGGGTGGGGGCGGGGGTTGTCACTCCTCTGGGACAGAGTCTCATCCTCCAGAGGCCAAAGTCTGACGTCAGCTCTTGGTGCTCACTGTCCCGGTTCCTACGGTCCTGACGTGGGGGCTGAAGGCGGACTCTGAGTCGCTGTGCTCAGACTCAGCATGGGGTCATGTAGCCAGGATTTGAAGACAGCTGGGATCGCCGGCGCATCCTCACTCCGTCCTTTGGATCCATAATTTGCAAGAAAAGCACCTAGTAATTTTTTTGAGAAGAAAACAAACAATATATTCTCAATGAAATTTCAAGCAATAACTGTCTTTATCTCAGAACTTTTCCCTTGTTCAAATTAAATAAATATTTATGAGCACCTACTACATGCAGGTCTCAGTAATAAGCAGCACAAGTCTTAGATACATGAGGGAAAGACATTTCCATCCCATGGGCACTTAAAATTGTATAAAAAATACAAACCGTCACTGGGGTGGAGGCTAAAGTCTGTAGTGCCAGTCACTCAGACGCTGAGGTGGGAAGCTCTCTTGGGCCTAGGGAAATAGAGAGAGATTCTATGTCAAAATAGTCAATTAATTAATTTTTATTATTTTATTTTATTTTATTTTATTTGGTGCTGGGAATCGAACTCACAACCTTGCACTTGCCAGGCAGGCACTATGCCACTAAGCTATATCTATCCCTGGCAATAATTAGTTAATTTCTAAACAAAAAAATTAAAATATGAAAAATCACCAATAAAGCCACAGAGCATGAGGATGATAGGAAAGACACACACCAAGGCAAAGTGAGTTTGTGCCGGAGACCTTCCAGTGCCAGCTCCTTGACAAAGTCAGGACCGACAGCGGGTGCCTGCAAAGCAGGGCCTACATGGGACAGGTGGGCGGCCTCTCCCTCTACTCTCTATTAATCACAGCTTTCCAAATATTCATTGTGCTACGATAAAGGATGGCTGGGAACCTGAAGGATCCGAACTGAAAGTAGTTAAGGAATCAGAGCCCAGGATGAAAGGCACCCTCCAGGGCTGAAAGGGGAAGTAGAAGCCACCACAGAGGTTTGCATCAGTCCCCTACCTCCTGTGTGGCAATGTTCGCCCACTGGAACGGGAGGGAAGCGCTGCGCAGGCCTCAGTGCACGGGAAAACTTTAGGCGAGGGCCCTGTGTGCGCTGGACCGGCTCTAGGGGGAGGTATTGTAACTGTGGGTCCCGTTGTCCAGGAGACAAATAAACAATTCTATGAAAAATTATACCTAATCGAGAACACCTAGTGATTGATCTTCTTGCTTCCTTTTATGTGCTTTAGAAAAGTTGATTTCCTGCTAGGGTTGCGGCCGGACAGTCAGTCAACCATGTCTGAATCTGTAACTATAATAGAAACCTCATTGTTTCTAAGAGTTTCATATGTAATTGCAAAAGTATATAATAAAGGCAAAAACATTTCTCTGTGTCAGAGGAGCCTTGCTCCCCTGGCCCACCAGAAGGACCTCTGGTGTCTGTGTTGTTTGTCTCTTCGCCGTGTAGTTCCCTCCTGCAGGAATCTCCTAGACCTGTTGCAGCCGGACTGCGGCAAGTTTGCTCCGGACAGAGGCCCTGGGGAGAAGGGCGCCGGGCTGGCCCCAAGGGCTGCTGGGATTTTGACAGCAGAGAGAGGACCAAGAGCAGCGGTCTGGCTGGCCGAGAGCTGGATGCCGCTGGGCAGTTAGCCGGGGACTGAGTGACGTGACAGTAACGATGCACCAGGCGCCCAGAGAAGTGACGCGATGACCTCCTCCCCCCAGGCCTGAGGCCTGGCCACAACACTGCCCCAAACTGCGTCTCCCTTACTGTGCCCATTGGTTTTCTTGGCTAATTAACCAGATACCACAGGCCGAGTGCCTGAAACAGCAGAAACCTATTTCTCACAGTTCTCAGGGGTGAAGGCCCAGACCAAGGTGGGGCCCCTGTGGTTTCCCTAAGGTCTCTCTCCTTGCTGGTGGCAGGGCTTCCGTGCAGGGACCTGGGAAGACACAACTCAGTCACCAACACCTGCTTCAAGACTGTCCATTGCTGATCATAAAGGGAGAGCCCTGGCCCAGAGCGGGCACACCAGTACTACTGGTTGGCATTTCTGCTGACTAGAGGCAGAGTACACGCTGTGTAGGTTGAAGCCAATGATGGGTGCTAAAGAGGGGGCTTCAGACCTTCCAAGCACCCCTGACGGGAAGCACCCTTGACAGGAAGCACCCTTGCCGGGACTTACCGTGGGCCCAGAGGCAGCTTTGCTGGAGGTTAAGGAAGGGAGGTGGGAAAGCCAGCTAGGAGCCTGCATGTGGCCCTGAGGGGGACTGAAGAGTGCATGCGGGTGGCGGCTTTGGGGAAGGACGGGAGGAGGAAGCCCCACACCAAAGCTTGCGTGTGACATTAGGTTGGAGTAGGACAAAAGGACAGGGAGCAGCTGAAGAAAACTGCAGCTTGTGAGTGTGGTGAGGTCACAGAACGGAAAGCTTGCTCTCTCGCCATGACCTTGCTCAGGATGAGCTGGCGATGTGACAGCAGGTGAGCACCTGCCTGCCGCTCAGGTAGGACAGAGGACTCTGAGCTCTAGCGTACTTTGCAGCAGAAGGTGGGAAATGTGGGCCTGTGGTCCAAGACGGAGCCATCAGAGCAAGCTCGCAGGGGCCAGACACCTCCTATTTATTCCCTCCTGGGTCCCCAGAGCCTGGCTCCATGCCTGCCACACACAGCGGCTCACACAATCCTGTCGCAGGGGAAGTGGGAACCGAAGCGATATCCGTATTGCAGGCCCTGCGGGGAAACACAGTTGTTGATATCGGGACATGCAGCAGGAAGGAGGAAGCGGAGAGGAAGGCAGTCAGCCTCCCGCTCGTGACCTTGGGTCATCTCACTGCACAGGCTGTGAGCCACGGTAGGTAGGTAATTCCCTACATCGGAGAGAAAAGTCATCCGACCTCTGCGCACAGAACAACCCCAGCTGCATCTGTGTGTGGAGGGGGCGGTACTGAAAACGTTATCGAACAGCAGCACCTAGTGACCAGTTCCCAAACGACACAGCAGTGCTCAGCGAGCTCCCCAGCGAGCTTTTCACAGCACTCAGACAAGCAGAACAGGAGTTTCAGGAGGCAGCGACAACCATAACCGGTGTTTGCATGGCACTGTTCCGGTTTCCATCAGGATGTCCCCGAGAGCCCCACGGGTGCGTAGGCGGGGCTTGGAGGGTGACTGGATTCTGGGGTTTAGAACTGGGGCCTGTTTGGAAGTGAGGGTCACAGAGATGTGACCCGGGAGGGGACGCGCCCTGTCTGGCAACTCCCTTGGCTCTGCTTCCTGAGCACACGTGGGGAGCAGCCAGCTCCCTTCCACCAGGCCCTGCGTCTGCCCGGGAGCCCCTCAACTGTGAACGGGACTGTGAGCCCACATGACCCTCTCTGCTCCAAGGCAAGTGTCTGGCACTGTTTCTCGGCAACAGGAGGGTGACCAAGCCCGGCCCTTACCACGGACACGACGCACACCCTCTCAGCCAGCAGCCGAGGGACGCGCAGCCGGAGGAGCACGGGGTGGTCTGGGCTGTGGGCCTGGCGGGTACTGCGAGGCCACAGGCAGCTAGGGAGGACGGTGCGGATCCTGCGCAGGTTTTATCCCAACAGTTGGCCACAGAGTGTCCTCAGAGTGGCCACAGAGCCCCTCATCTCCACCCTCTGTCACAGAGATGGCGGCTCACGGGAGGTGACGCCGGAGAAAGGGGATGGCCCGCTGTGGCTCCAACATGACTGAGAAGACAGCTCCAAGGACAGCCAAACAGTACACACATACACACACACACACACACAAACCTCCCTCCCTCCCCTCGCCACCATTCTTCACCCGCAGGCCTCCCTCTAGCGGCGCCCAGCGCGGGAACCAGCTGCCGTGGTCCCTCCAGAGACCCAGAGCAGCGGGTCCTGCCCCAGTCCGGGTCGGCTCTCAGGCAGCAGAATCTTCCCTGAGCCCGGAGATCCTCACTCCCCGGGGGCTCTTCTGCCAGACTGTTCAGAGGGTCTCACTCTGATTTGCTTTGTTTAAATATTGGTGATCACGTAACACAAAAGTTACCATCCTAACTGTGTTTATGTGTGTGGTCCAGTAGTGTGAATTATGTCCACCGTTACCCAGAACCCTTGGCATTTTGTAGAACTGAACCTCAATACCCATTAAATACCAGTGCCTCACCACGCATTCCCACTCCCCGCCAACCGCCATGCTTTCCGTCTCCGCCATTTTGACTCCTGGAAGCAGCTCATCTACCCTGAAGCAAGCAATATTCATGTGTCTGAGCCTGGCTTCTCTCACTTTGCACTGCTCTTAAGAACCTCCATGTCTTAGCAATACCGGTGCCCCCTCTCTCCCTCGGGTGACTCACGTTCTGCTGCACGCAGGCCTGCCTTCTGCTCATCCTGTCATCTGGCGAGGACTCCCGGAGCGGCTCCCCTTGCAGCCCTTGTGAATGATGCAGGATGAACGTGTGCTGAAATGCTTCTTCCACCACTCCCTGCGTTTAGTGATTTTGAGTCGGTATCCCCAGGTAGATTTGCCACATTGCATGGCAACCGTGTTATTAATTTTGTGAGGAACTTCCATGCTGTGCCAAACTTGTGCTACTCCATGTTCTGCTCTTGTCCCCTAAGCTGTAGGAAACAAAGTGCCTCCCCATAGTACTCTCTGTGGTACTTTAGTCATTTTCATTGTTTTATTTCACTTTTTGCTGCCAGGGATGGAGCTCAGGGCCTTAGGCATGACAAGCATTGCTCTAACGCTGACCTACTCCCTCGGGCCCTTGGTGACTTGCAGTTCTTTAATAATTAGAGTAAAGTTATTGCTCCTAAAATAACAGTTGTGGTTCGTTTTTGTGAAGTTTGCTGAGGTTGACTTTACAACTTAATCATTAGTCACAGTATTTGGACTGGGTCGGGACTGGATTTACAGAGGACTTAATAGGGCACTAAGTGGACCCCCCCATTCTGTGGACACTCAGGGACACCCCAAGCTGGGGACTTGTCAGGCACTGGGCCCCTCCCCCGGCCAGGCCATCCAGCCGCGCTGTCCCCTCCCCAGCCTGGTCTCGTCCCCCTGGTCACTTAGTCCCCCAGGTACCCTACACCCACACCTTCTTTAGCTTAACATCGTCAGCAAGCTTAGCAAGACAGCGCAGAGGACAGACAGCACCTGCAGCCTGAGCTCGCATGCAGGACAGGTGGGCAGTGACAGCAGGGAACAGCTGCGTCCTGCTCTATTGTCAGTGCTCCAAGCCCACTTAGTTGCATCCAAAAACGAAATGTACTGGGTTGTTTTTTTAAATCCAAATAATGGCATTGTCCAGAAAAAGCTAACAAATTTCTTCATAACTGTTACAGTTGAACTGCTGAGATTTGTCCACTGAAATGCAGGCCTGCATGAAGGTTTCACATCCCTGCACTGACAGTAAAAATTCACACCCCAGTGGAGAAACTACCAGTGCCGGATTTCTGTCCTGGTTTCTTCACTCACAATTCTAGCCTTCCAATCAAAAGGTATGAAGGTTGACCCCATGGGGAAAATTATCTCAAGTTCAGAATCACAGATAACAGGAAGAATTTTTCGGACTGTTTCCCACCATGGTGAGCCCTTGGGCACCGTCGTCTCGTGTGCCATGCAGCTGGACATCCTTTGCAGGCCTGGGCCGTGGCTGCGTGGATAGCACGTGTGTTGGTATTTTCAGAGAGGCCACCCGCACAGACCTCACTCACTCGCTGCCTGGAGCCCTGAGCGGTTGCTTTGCCCTGGTGCTGGGCAGGGAATCTGAGCACCAGTACTCAGCGGACTTCTGGGAACACCAAGCCCGTGGAGTGCTTCAGTACCAGGCCTGGAACACTCAGCTCCTCTGCACCTGCAGCAGAGAGGGCTCTCCTGCCAGTGGCTTTTGGAACCAGGTGTCACCGGGGTGCCTCAGCGCTGGTCCAGTTATGGGTGATCTGCTCATCTCCTTTCCTACCCCCACGGTGTGGAGACTCCTTCCTTAGCCCGTGGTGGGGAGACTTTCTCACCCTGAGGTACAGGGACGCTTTATAAACAAGCACCAGAGACCGGGAACAGCTAACAGCTGTCATTTCCCCGTCTTGGCCTGGGGCTGCAAGTCCCAGAGCCAGGCTCTGCGGGTTCAGCATGCTGAGGGCACACTTTCTGGCTCAAGGTGTGGAGCCTTCTCACTGTCCTCACGGGGCCGAGGGGGCAGGAGCTCTGCAGCACCTTGCATGAGGGCGCTAGTCCCGTTATAAGGACGCCTGTGACCTGACCGCCTCCTGATACCGTCACTGGGGGCTTGGGGTTTCCACACAGGCGTTAAGGAGAGACCGTCATCCAGCCCTTGGCCCTGTGCTATCCTTTTTGCTGATTTTACTTCCATGCAGTTAGGACTTCAAGAGGTCCAATGGCTTTCCTGAAGTGACACAGCAATGAGTCACAGTACCGAGCTTCCAAGGCCAGGATGTCTTTGTCTCTGCTGTCTACCTGTCCCATTCATTCTGGGCCATTCCTCCCATGCAACTTGCAGTCCTCCCATTTGTTCAACAATAGGGAACCCGGGACCCCTTTTCAGGGTTGTGATGACATCACCCTGCTTAGGTGAGATTGTCCCACTGCAGGGGCCCAGGCTGTGGGAGGATCAAGGTGCTGCCCACAGCGTGCTCTGGCTGTGCTGGGAAAGCTCATATTCACAGCCTCTGAAGACAAGAGAAGACTGCAGCTGAGGACATGTGGCTCTTCCTCCTATTCCAGGGCAGCAGTAACTGCCAACCTTAGAGGGAAGACAGTTCTCTTAAATTAGTAAGACTTAACTGCTTAGAATGTCTTTGTTCTAAGTTCTCCAGGCCTGCTCATTTTCAGGGCTTTTGCTTCCGAAGTGCCCTCCACTTCCTGCACCCCCCTGAATTATTAAGGACCCAGTAAATATGGGAAGTCCAGAGAAGTCTTGGTCTTATCCCCAAGAGAGTTCTGAACTTCCTGGACCCCTAAACCACACTACATTGTCTCCTTTATTTAAGCCTTTTCCATAAGCTTGTCTGTAAGATTGGGAGCCTGATCAGCTCGCAATACCCCACTCCATGCCACGTATCCACAGGTGACCCCTTCCAAGGGGCCAAGGTTAGAACTTGTCGCCAGGGCAGAAGAAACCTGTGCATTGGCCCGGAGGTCAAGGGAAGTCCAGGGTCGAGGGGCTTTTCTGGGGAGGATGGAGAGGTGAAGGGAGCGGAGGGAGATAGGTTGGAGGGGTAAAGAAGCCAGCTTAGCAGGTCACGCCCCGTGATCTGCCGCTTCCCACCAGCCCCACCCTAACATGAGCTATAGCACCCCATGTTCAATCACCTTTCAAAAGCTCCGCCTACTAGCGCGTGAGGATTTAAGGGTCATCCAGACAAAAACTGGAACAGCACTAGGTGCAAGCGCCCCCCCGCAACACAGCTGACCTTTCAGGAAGGGGTGGTTTGGAAAGAGAATCCTACACTTTGAAGCTCTCAGCTAGCTCATCCTCCAGAGTTGAAGGAAGGACACAGCTCCCCAGGAGGACTTCAGGACCGGCACTAGCACCCCTGTATCTTGTCAGTCAGGTCCTTCCATCAGCCATGCTGCGGGAAGGGGAGTGCAGTGTGGCCCCCTACAGGGTGAGGAAGATATACGGCAACTCGAGTGCATTGTTCGGCCTTTGAATTGCAAGCACTGAGGAACGCAGTTTCGGCAGTCAAGAATACCAGGTGCTGGGACAATTGGGAAAGTAGACTGCATCAGGAGACATCACTAGATCCGCATTAAATATTGCGATAATGGAGAAGGGTATTCTTATTCTTGTTTGTTTGTTTTTTTTGTTTTTTTGGTTTTTTTTGGTTTTTCTCCGGGAACCGAACTCACTACCTTGCGCTTGCCAGGCAGGCGCTTTGCCGCTGAGCTAAATCCCCAGCCCCGGGTATTCTTATTCTTAGGAGATACTTACAAGGTGCTTAGGAATGAACTGTCAGTGTCCACAACTTACTTGATATTTAGACCTATGTCTGAAAGTGACAGAATGTGAATGAGTGATGAACTGAGATAGATGAAGCCTCTGAAGATGCCTATTAAGCTCTTTTTCAACTTTTCTGTAGGTTTGATCATTTTCAAAATAAGGTGGAGGAAAAACTGCTGCCGGTCACCTGGAACACTCCCAGACCCTGTGTTCCTGATGTGTTTCCCTGAGCTGAGAAAGCAGAGCTTTGATCCTGTCCTCACGATGGGATCCTGCAGCGTCCCGGAGCTCCCAGAGTACATACGCTCTTGAAATGCTGTTTTAAATCACAAAAGGCCCATTCTCCCCCTCTTCAAAATCAAAACACACACGCTAACAGACTAAGAAATTGTTTTGCACCCTCTGCAGCATTTTGTTGCTTTCCTGCATCAGAAAATGATTTATACAAACAACCAAGTCGCATCGTATTTGAAAATACCTCACTCAGGAATTCTCTACATTCTCCCCTTCTTGGGATTCTGGTTTTAAGCCACCAACTGAATTCTCATCCCAGGCACTCGTGATGTCGGCTGCCTTCCGTAACTCATAACACAATCCCGTCACCCGTCCCACTGTTCCTCACGCAAATGATTACATGTGGGCTTGAGAAATACAGCAAGAGCGTCTTTTGAGAGAAGGAGAAGGAAATGATTTATAACTACTGAATGTAGTACAGACCTGAGAATAGGTGTAATTAGTGAAGGAAAATTGCGTGTTTGAGCACATACTCTACTCTGAGCTTCAACGGTGACGGCATGACTTGTGCTGTTCAGCTGATCATTCAGGAAAGCTCTGTCTGATCAGAAACGTTTTGATCTACTTGCCTTTTCTCTCTGCTCCATGAAGGTGTTTGACAATATCAAATGAGAATTAAAAGAGAATTATACAGAATTATAGAGAATCAAAAGGGAATTATAGCAAGGCCCCTTCATGTACTGAGATTTTATCGCACACAATTCACCCTGGATATATCCACTGGAGGGGAACCACTGTGCATTTCAGTGCAATGAACAGGTCAGTACTCTGCAGACTTTCTAACCTGGACCCAGAGAGACATACATTTCCCACAGAGCCCTGAAATAATGTACATCCATCAGCCTCCAACAGAAAGCCCATGCAGCCATCTTTATGTCCCCTGCTATCCCACACTTTACCCCACTTAATTTCTTAATTGACATCTGAGCCTCGTTTAATAAACCTGTTGGGTCCTGACCCTGGGGTGGAGGAACTCCAGAGGAGAAGACAACCTTTTTAGATACATCGATCAGATGGAAAAATGAAACACGGACACAGGAAAGTAAAGGAATCTTATAGGTTCCTCACTCCAAAGGTGTCATAGCCCGATGGCTCAGCCAGGACAGATCCTAGCACTGTGCATTCTGCCTGGCACATAGTAGGTGCTCAACAAATGCCAGTTTAGCACCAGTGTCTGCACTAATAGCATTTCCTACTTGGGGTCATGAATGGCTGCTGTCCTGCTCAGCCTGCACCTTAGTCTCTCTGAATTGTCCTTATCAGGCACTGTTACAAAAGATTGGTCTTGGTTCTACTTTTTTCTCTTCACATATTCCAGAGTTGGGATGGAGATTTAAAATGTAGCAAGGATTTGTCCAGTTTTAAGCTATGAGGTGAAGTGCTCCATTGCTTCTCAGGAGGAAGAAGGCATTGTCAGCCTTCGGTCCAGTGGTTTCTACATGGGCACACCGGAACTGAGCCTGAGCTAGCGTCGCTCGGATGACCCTTGACCCCTTCCTCGGGATGCAGACGGAGGGCTTTGGCCAAGAGGGGCCCTCACTGGGGGTGGCATTTAGACACTTGAACCACTCACACCTGCCATGCTGGAGAATGGTTATGAGACCCCAGAACAGTCAAAAAGGGACCCAAGACCTGTGTCAGCCCCGCCATGTCCCAAACCAGCACTGCTACGTCAGCAAACAGCTGGGGAGTCTCTGGACAGGCCCACCGGGTGTCCACCCTCACTGCCCGGCTCCTCCACCCTTCCCTGCCCACCCAGCACTGGCACCGAGACCCCCAGGGGAAGCAGCAAGCCGTAGCTGAGGACTCCTGGCCCGGCTGTCGCCAGCACAGCTCCTGGGAACTGGAAACTCACCGCAGGGCCCACCTTGTCTGGATGGACAGGCGTCTGCCCTCTGTCTGGCAGGGCGAGGACCTGCACTCGGACAGCTGTCCACACCAGACCTCCAGTCCGGCCCTCTCATGAAAAACTTGGGGCACTATATTGTGTTTACATGCTGCATAATTTTGATATTAGCTCTCTCCTGAATGATTCATCATGAAGATACACATTATATAACAAAAAATAAAAATGATTTAACCCATGTGACGGTCTTTATTATTTCTTTCCTTCCTCTAAACTTGGACTAGGTCTGTCCTCCTTGTAGTTCCTTGAGTTGGAAACAGGTTGTTTATCTGAGGTTTTCTTTTTCCTTAATGTGGGCATTCGTCATTATAAATGTCCTTGGAGCACGGCTGTCACACCCTGAAGTTTCGTACATTGTATTCCATTTTCATTCGTCTTGAGAAACTTCTTGATTTCCCATTCCATTTCTTCTCTGACCATTGGTTGTTCAGGGGTGACTTAGTTAATTTCACCTATTTCTGAATTTTCTAAAACTCCTCTTGTTACTCATTTTTAGTTTCATACCATCATGATCCAAAAAGATAGTACATACGGTTTCAGTCTTCCTGAGGTTGTTCAGCCCCGCTTTGTGGCCCGGTGTATGGCGTGTCCTGACGTGTGCGCCATGTGCACTTGGGAAGAGCGGGTCTCACTGCTTGGGTGGTGTTCTCTGTGTCCGCTGCATTCACTGGGTCTGTGGTGTCAGGTGAGTCTGCTGTTGCCTTGCTGATCTCTGCCTGGATGACCTATCTCCTGCTGAAATGAGGTATTAGACTCCTCTTGCATTATCCTATTGCATCAATTTCTCCTTTCAGTTCTTTTAACATTTACTTTATGCTCCAATTTATACACCCTGAGGAATGGATTCCTTTATCATCATATCTTTGTCTCTTATGATAGATTTAGAATAAAATCCAGTTTGTCTGATGCAAGCATGACCATTTGTATTAGTTACCAGTCTGTCATTGGGAGAAAATACCAACATACACAACTTAGAGGGGAGAGGTTTCATCCGGCTCGCAGCTTCAGAGGTTTAAGCCCATGGTCAGTTGGCTCCAGGACCAAAGTGGCACGGAAGAGGAAAGCTGCTCATCGCATGGCAGCCGGGAAGTGGAGAGAGTAAAGAAGGCCCAGCAAGAGAAGAACAGGCTGGGAAGGGGAGGTACCCTTAAAGACACGCCCCCGTGACCTCCTTTCTCCAAATGGGTCCTGTCTCCCAACAGCCCATTCAGCTATCCATTGATTAACCCACCGATGAGTCCAGTACCCTCATGGTCCAATCACCTTCCAAAATCCCCACTTTTGAACACAAGAGTTTTGGGGGACACTTTGGATCCAAACTAAACCATCACCCTTGCTGTCTTTTGGTTTCCATTCGAATCTCTCCACCCCTTCCCTCTCAGTACACGTGTGTCCTTGAAGCTAAAGTGAGTCTCGCGCGCAGCTTAGTGAGGGATCGTGGATTATGTCCATCCTCAGTTGCTCTGTGTGTTTTGATTAAAAAACTCACTTAGGCTATATCTGGAGTAAGTATTGACAGGTAAAGCCTTGCTCTTCCCATGTTGTTGTTCACGGATAGTTCGGGATAGGACACCAAGAGCACAGGCAACAAAAGCAAAAATAAGCAAATGGGACTGAATCAGCTTGAAAATTTTCGCACAGCAAAGGAGCCAGGATGGAAAACTATGGAGAGCTCTTCCCAGTCCTCCTCACAGCCCAGGAAGTTTACGTTTGTAATCCCATGAAAAGTTATTGGAATTCTAATGAGTCATTTCCAATCTACCACTTCCAGTGCAACCCATGGAGAGAATAAAGACACTAAGGCATATTTGTAGTTATGGGGAGCCAAGGGGTCCTAAGTCCAGCCATGACGATATCTATCCAGAACAAAGGCCTATACGCAGGACCCAACCCAGACTTTATTCATTTGCGAAGAAGCGAGTGGCTAGAGGATGAGTGTCTGTGAGAGTGGCGGGAAATACGTGAGTGCCATGAGCTGGGCGAGGTAGGAGGCCTGAAATCACCTCTGCAAATGCAGAGAGAAGGATCTGCAGAAAGATCTGTATGACACAACTGAGATAGCATCTAGTGTTTGAGGTCGGTGCTTCAGCTCTGATGTGTAATCCTTGAAGCCCCGGGAAGTCATAGCCTCTATTCCCAAGGCTCCATCCCAGCCGACAGTGTGGAGCATTGGCTCACATATCCCGTTTATCCTGGCTCACTGGAGGGAGCAACGGGGGAGTCCAGGGAAACACGCCTGCCATCTCCAAAGATCACCATCAGCACCTTGGCTAGACCAACATGCACTGCTTAAAACCAACTGAAAGGATAAGGAGAAGTCCCAGCCAGCTCTGTGCATATCAATACATGGAAACAGGGCCAGGCTCAGCTAAGACGTAGCCAACTGCTCCTCTTTCAAGGAGAGGTGCCTAGGTGGTCCTCCACAGAAAAGCATATATTTGACCAGAGGTTGTTATTCAAAATTTATAGCCTGTTTACATGACTCAATATCAACACACACACACACACACACACTAATTACAAAAGGAGATAGCTCAGTGGCACAAGCACCTGCCTGGCAAGTGCAAGGTCCTGAATTCGATTCCAGACACACAAAAAAAGAAAGGCTATAAAAGCCCCGGGTGACAAGCGGGGACAATGTGCAGCAAAAGGGAAAGGATGGGAATGGACTTATTTCCCAAGAAGACACACAAATGGTTGACAGATCTATGAAAAGTGTTCAAGGTCACTAACCACCAGGAAGGTGTTAACGGACACTGCACTGAGAAGCCAGCTCTCACTCATCAAGAGGGCTACTGCCAAAGATAACGGATAGCAGGTGCTGACTACGATTTGGAGAAAGGGAAGCTTTTGTACACAATTATGGGGATGTTAGCTAATATATCATTATGGAAAACCATATGGAGGTTCCTCAAAACATTAAAAATATAACCACTCCAAGACCCAGAAATCTTTGTTTTGGGCATACCCCAGTGAAATAAAAACTGTACCTTCTTCAGGCAATGCCTGTGCCCCATGTTCATTGACAGGATAAGTGTCCACCAATAGGTGAAAGGGGTAAAGAGAGATATGATTCCCCACGAAACAGAAGGAAATTCTGTCGCTCATCACAACATGGAAAAGCCCAAAGGATTATGCTAAGTGAAATATGCCAGACACAAAGAAAAAAATACTGCACACTCCCACTTATGTGTGGACTCTCAAAAACTTGAGCTCAGAAGCAGCAGGTAAAACAGTGGTTTCTAGGAGTGTGGGGTGAGGGAAACAGAGAGATGTTGGTCAAAGGGTACGAGCTTTCAGTTACTAGACGAGCAAGTTCTGGTGATCTAATGCACAGCATGGGTGGTGATGGGTGTGTGAGTTTGGTTGTGTTACCATCACACTGTATACACATGAAATCGACTGTACACCTTGAGTATATGCAGTCTTTATCAGTATATATTCTAAATAAAAAAACAAAATAGCAGAGCTTTAGATCTATACCTCAGTGTTACAATTTGGAATTCAAATGTCCTTCCCAAGGCCTTACTCCCCAGTGTGGTGCGACTAGGAGGTGGTGGAACCTTTAAGAGGCGGGGCCTGGTAGGAGGAAGTGAGGTCATTGGGGGGTGTGACCTGGGAGGGGACTGAGAGACCCTGGTGAATTCCTCTTCCTCTTTCACTTCCCTGTGAGGCAAATGGTTTGCTCCAGCTCATGCTGCCCGCCAGGGTTTGTCACCTCACCAGTATGCGGTGAAGTGACACTACGGCCTGTTGACCATGGACTGAAACTTCCAAAGCCATGAGCCAAGAAAAATTTCACCTCTTTATAACCTGTTAATCTCAAGTACTTGTTACAATGAGAGAAAACTAACATTATTTGAATTTGTATACTCAAATATATTTTATCACTTTTATTCCATAAAATGGAGCCCAGGGCCTTTGCATTGAGCTATATACTCAGCCCTTTTTTATTTTTTATTTTGAGACAGGGGCCCAGTAAGGGATTGAATTTGTGATCTTCCTGCCTCAGCTTCCTAGATTGCTTAATTACAGGCATGTGCCACCATACCCAGCATATTTCTGCCTTGCTTAAAAAGGTCTCTCTAAGCCCTAGCTTAGATGTATATTCCCTTAAAGTGGCTCTATAGTTTTCATTTATATATACATATATTTTAATTTTTCTGAATGTATTTTTGTGCATGATGTGGGGCAATAATACAACTTCATTTTCCTCTGTGCCTGTGGTATCATAACCAATTTTTTTGTTTTGTTTGGTTTGGTTTTGTTTTTTTTTCTGGTACCAGAGATCAAACTCATGACCTTGCACTTGCTGGGCAGGTGCTGTGCCGCTGAGCTAAATACCCAGCCCCCTCATAACCAATTTAAAACAACCCATTGTTCTCCCATTAACCAGAACTAGCACTTTTGGCATGCATTAAGTTATCACGTATTTGCTGGCATCTATTTCTGGATGTTTTCCCCTCGTCTACTTTTCTTTCTGCTTGTTACTACACCAGTATCAGGACATCAGCCTGAAGGCCAGGAGGGAGGAAATGCAGGCTTGCCGCTCCCAGCTTAAAACTTGTAATAAATGAAATTTCTTTATAACCCACTGCTCAGTGTCCATCATTGTGGCAGCCTTGGATGTTGGCTGTTCACAGCAGCTCCTTCAACAGAGATCCTGGCCTGGTGTGGATGTGCACACCCATAACCCCAGCACTCTGGGAAGCTGAGGCAGGAGGATCACAAGTTCCAGCCCAGCCTGGGAAATGTAGCAAGACCCTAACTCAAAGTAAAAACATTTTAAAAGTTGTGGGGCTGAAAACATAGCTCAGTGCAAAGGCCCTGGGTTCAATTCCCCAGTCACAGGGGGTGGGGGAGGAGGGCCAGGAGAGAGAAGGAGAGAGAGAGCCTGTCACAGAGCGTGTGACTGGCTGACAGCCTCCACCTGCTGCAGCTTTCACACCAAGGCCCAATGTTTCTGGGGCAGCCTCCAGCCAAGGTCTGGCCTGGTCTATTGGTTGACGTTTGTGGTCAGCAAGGGGCTCCAATAGGCAGTCTGCTCTGGAGCTCCTCACTGGGCCAGCCAAGAGTACACATCAGGAAATGACCGAGCTCCTTCCTGCAGTCCTCTTTCCCTCCTCTGCTCGCACCAGCTGGAGAGAACCACCGTCTGAAGGTTCTCCTGCCTTCCTGCTCCCTCTGCCCCTCTCTTTCACAGTGTTAACCCCAATGAACCTCTTGTTCTGCTAACTTTGTCTTCATGTTGGCTTCCTGCAGCCAGCTGGCACTGCCCAAGAGACATTCTTACTCAAAGGCATCAAGAAATATGCCTGAATCAGTCGGCTTTCCATGTGACAAAGGGAAGGCTTATTTGGCACATGGTTTTGGAGGTGGCAGTCCTTGGTCTATTTAGTTGGTCTGATGCTTTTCAGCTGGTGGTGAGGCAGAACACCCTGGCTAGCATTGGCAGATGAAGCCCACTCACCTGGAGGTGCTTAGTAAGTGAGGAGAGAGAAAGAGACCAGGATCCCCATATCTCTTCCAGGCCACGCCCCTAATGACCTCACTTCCTTCTATGAGGCCCTGCCTCCTAAACATTCGGCCGATCCCAGTGGTGCCGGATGCTGGGGACCAAGCCTTCAGCACACAGCTTCTGAGGGACACTTATCCAAGACATGGCAGTGTTTGAGGATGACTCTGACAACACTGTTCATCACAGCAAGAAACAGGCAGGCACATAGCTTCTCAGGCCTCCATAGTGGCAACAAGAGGCCAGTCATTTATTTTCTTTGCCGAAGACAAAGCACCTTTTGCTGAAAAGGACCTTGGTGCAGAGGCTATAAAGTGGCAGCCTTTGGGGACAGTTGCTGCCCCCAGGTCACCATGGTCTGCCCCTGTTACTGTCACACTGGCCTAATTCACATGTTTATGTTACAAACAGAGACCCTGTGGACACTTGAACTCACATCCTGACAGTCCTGGAAACTTAGGCCAGGGGTAAATGGTTCACTCAAGTTTGCATTCTTGTGTGTCTCGAGCCTTCCCAGTAGGGGTGAGTGCCCCAAGTGAGCCAGGACTGTTTCGGGGCTAGGGACAGGAATCTTGCTTTTTTATGTAAAAGCACCAGAGGAGTATACCAAGATGTATACAGTAGATCTGCAGCACTCACGCTTCATGGTAGAAGGAAGTGGAAGACTATCCACAAAGGCCCCTCGAGGAGACAAAAAGTTTGGGACACACTGAATCACACATTCAGGAAATACTGATAAAGATTTCTTTTGTGCAGGCACTGTGGGCAGAGCATTGCGTAGGTCTGGGCCTTAGATCTGCCACTCCCTGGGTGCTGACATTGGGCAAGTGGCTTGATTTGTATATCCCTTGGTTCTGTGTGAAGTGGTTGTTGGATACCAACAGTACTTTTGTGTGAAGTGGTTGCTGGATACCAACAGTACTTTTCACTTAATCCCCCAGTGGTGCAAGCACTTAACACAGTGCCCCACACGTAACAGATCATCTGTGCATGTAGCTCCCCTGCAACAAAGGAATCATTTCAAATGGTCCCAACTTTGTGCCGGATGTCAATTTCCTGCCCCTCATTTCCATAGTCACCCTTCCTTGCCTGTTCTGTGAAAATGGGTCTGGGCCTTTTCATTTTTCCTTTCCTTAGCGGGCAGAGAACTGGAGTGGCCTTGCAGGAGGAGAGGGTTTTCTCACTGGATCTGCTGGGCTCTGCCCTCTGGCTGCTGCCCCGGGAGCATCCTTCCCAGCGCTTGCTCTGTAGCACACACACACAGCTCTCCCAGCGCTCAGCTCCTGCTGGACCTACAGCCTCTCCAGCCCCAGCCAGAAGGATACTCATAGCAGCCGGCAAATGACAGCTGTCCTGGGCCCCTGCTCGTAACCCAGTGCCCACGGTGGGACACCTCTCTGTGAACAACTGTCCTGGGAGGGGGATTTTGGGCACAGCACAACGATCTCTACACCACTCATGGGGCGGGGCCTGCCCCCCTCCGACAGGGCTGGATGCTGTCAGTCAGGCAGTTTGTGTCTGTCCTTACACTCCAGCACTCCCTCAGGTCTTACTAGCCAATCCCACGTTAGAGAACATTCCCCCATTCAAATTGCACTGTTTTTTCCTCGCCCAACTGGACTCAGACTCTCACAGGTGTGCTGAGACCAGGGTCTGAGAGCGCTGCTGTGGAACCCAACTCCGTGCGGTGTGAAGGGCTGGCACCTGTGTCAGACTCGCTCTGGATGTTCTAGGTTAAGGTGGAGTCTGATTCTCCATTGCTGTGTGCGTCAGAGATGAAATGGTGTTGCAGACGTGCAGGAGGGTTGTAATGTGTAGCATTGCCCAGTCTGATTTGACCATGGTGTTGTGTGTGTGTATGTGTGCACGTGTATGTACATGCCCTAAGGAAATGTTTCACAGGGCTGTTATCCTAAGGGTGACATGTGGGAAATTCTATTTGTAACTGTATCTACTAACTGGGGAAGCACTTATTTTGCCATTTCTTGGGAGTAGCTCATCTTTCTTTACTTCTTTGTCTTTCTTATGCTGCCTCATGATTTGCTCTCTAACTTATGGCTGCCCTGTCAAAGTTTTTCATCGTTTCTGCTATGACCCATGGGAGGTTTTCCTGTTTCTTTCCTCTCTCCTGGCCTGGGGTGCATCTCCAGATGTTCACTGTGGGACTCAGTCCACAGCAGCTTCTGGCAAAGTGGTGCGGAACCGCGTGTGGGCTGAGTCCCAGGCAGAGACAAACACCGTCACACACTGTGTAAGTGGACCACGGGGAGCAGCACCGCACCAGCTGGGCCTCCTGTTCTGCAAATGCCCGCACCGTGGGTTCCATGTAGAGATCTGTGTGTTGCATTTTCTTTGTGATATGATCTTGGTGAGACCCACACAGGACCAGACCAGACCTTCTGACACGAGAGGAGTCTTTATTCAGGGAAGCGACACGGCGGGCTGCCCAGCGGACTAGGACAGCTCCTAGCTGAGCAAAGCATGGGGTTTTTAAAGCTAACTTTTGGGGAGGGTGTCTGTGGGCCAGAACGTTTTCCAGGAGGGGGTACTGGTGGGCCAGAACAGCCCGAGCAGGTGGGCGGTGTCATTTGTAAGAGTTGAACATCTTGTCCTGCCAAAGCAGATGAGGGTGAGGTTGGCTTTTGTTAGGGGGAACAGGTGAAGAGGAAGGAGTTTTTATTAACTCCTTAATAAAGAGCTTAAATCTCTCATAGGGGGTAGGGTAGGTTTGCCTTGTGACTTACCACTTTGCACCACTGCATGTTTCTTCCTGCAGAAACATCAGCTCAGAACAATGTTTTTTCTACTGTGTTAAAAACGAAGCAGGCCTATGTATGGAAAGGGTGCCAATTTCACAAAGCATGGTCAGCCACTAACTGCCACTACTGGGTAACTTTCAAGTGGTGACACCTTGTGAATCTATATGATATACAGAAAAAAAACAGCTACTGCTGGTGAAGAGTTGGCTGTAGTCAGACTCTCAGGGCATGGGACGTTCTTAAGACTTGGACTCAGTCTTTCAATGACCTAGAAGATCGACCCCAGTGACCTTTCACCCTACCAGACCTTTCCCTTCTGGAGTTCAATCCATATGCTCCTGTGCCTGGGTGCTGCACAGGGAGTTAGGGGGCTACAGTGGGAAGGAGCAGGTGTAGTCACAGCCATCCTATGTCCTTGTTCTAAAGTGTGGAGGGGGCATCAAGAGAGATGCAAAGAGGGCACAGACCCCCATGAGTGAGGAAGTTGCCTCCTACTGGAGTCAGGGAGCAGAAGGAGCCGCAGGAGCCCAGAGGGAGCCAGAGCCCCTCTTCTGCTGGCTCCCTTCCCAAAGCTCAGCCCCTGTGCACGCTGGGAGGGTCTGCCTCTGCACTGTGGGGGACAGTGCTGTCAACCCTCCTCCGCAGTCTCCCCCAGCGTGGTGAGCGTGGCTGCTACCAGGCAGGGAAGCCCAAAGGATACTTGCAGAAGCTGCTGCAATGAGCGCCCTTTAGTTTGGACCCACTTGGTGGCCAGAGAATGAATTCTATTCCTGTGGTCAGGTCCAGAGCAGGGGTTTCTGGGAAATAAAATTGCCTGGGGAGATTTCACAGACGAATCTCCTTGCCCCACCCTGGAAATCAGAATCTCCAAGGATGTGTGATGTGGGTATTAAAATACATCACAGGGGCCTCTGACGAGCTCCTCTGAGCAGAAACCACGCATCCCAGAGACAGCACCGAGCAAACTGGGGACATCAGATGTGCTCAGCACCCCCACATGGAGTTAGGAAACACAGCCCAGCCAAGGACATCGCGGCGGGTGTCCCTCCCACCACCAATGCTTCCCTGTGCTTGCTCCCCTACCTATCTGCCCATCTGTTCATCGGCCACTAACTGTCTCAGCGATGCGTCTGAAATACACTGCAGCCACCAGCACACTGCCCTCCGAATACGTCAGCCTACAGGTCATTCCTTAAAGTTCAAATTCTCTTTTGATTCCTCTTGGGATGAAATTTGCATAAAATAAAGTGCATCCATCTTGAGTGTGTACCACAGTGCACACACCTGTGTAACCTAAACCAGTGATGGCGAACCTTCTAGAGTTTTCAATGATAACAAACAACCGACTGCAGCATGCGTGCCATAGGTTCGCCACCACTGTCCTAAACTGTTACGAAGAGAGAGGATTGCTATCCAGGTAGACCTTTTCTCAGAGGTCCTGTCTTAGTTAATAATTAATATCACAGTACCTTTCCTTGTTCTAGGGCTTCGGGTTAATGGAGTCGTGTTAGGTGCCATTTGTGTAAGTCTTCTTTCACTCAGAGCAGTGGTTCTGAGATTTAATCTTTCTGCTGCATGCATCATGCTGGTTTCATTAGTAAGTAAGGTCACGTTCCATTGTGTGGATCTGCGTTTCCATTTTTTGGTTGTAACATCCTGTGTTCTTGAGTTAGTAATGGCTGGCGTCACTCTGTATTGTGAAAGATATTGCTGCCCTGTGCTGATCTCTTCTTGTGCAGAGCAAATGCACCACATTCCGTTACCTTCCTCTGGATTTGGGGCTTTAGATACTGATGAGCAGTGATACGTGGAACACAAAGTTAGACATCATTGAAAGAGCAGAGGAGACAGAATACGTTCAATAGTCCTTTGAGATCACTTGTTTTAAAGGAAACCTCCCTTGCTTTTGTGCTCTCTTCTAATGATTCCGTCATCGTGGTAACCACACTGCATTGTAATGACCTTTCTGGGCATTTTCCTGTCCAATTAGTTGTCCAAGCAGACGCCGTCTTGTTGGAACCCCCAGCCCCAAACCTGCACATAGCAGGCATTTAGCAAGTGCTTCATGAATAAGTGAGAGTGAACCTGTGAATGGAGAAAGGCACTTCCTGACACCTTTCCCCAAGCTTCAACCTCGGAACTGCTCTGTGTATTTAGGTTGTGTTTTCTTGTTTACTCCCTACAGCTGTGAGCGAGCTCAAACGCTCTTCCAGACACACATGTTTTGACTTCTAAGTAGACTCTCAAAACTGAAGCCAGGCCAGGCTGTGTCTTCTGCACCCTTGGTGGTGGTGGGGGGAAAGTGAGAAACCAAAGCTGGCCTCACCTAATGTGGGTGGGACCAAAGGTCCTGTCTAGAATGATGGAGCCATAGGTCAGTGAGCTCCACCTCTTGATTCTCAAGAACACCAGGTATACTTGGAGGGCAGAGTGTGTCTTTTGTACTTTTGGGTCTCTAGGACCTAGAACGTCACCCAGCAATACAAGGGCCGATCACAAAATATGGTGTGTGTTTAAATTTTAAAAATTACTATAGTAAAAGACACATTCCATTCATCCCCCTGAAAGTCCTCTCCCTTGCTTCAGACACACTCATCCCATCACTCTTGCCACTTTCTGAAGCATTTCTGGAAGTTCTCTTTCTTGAGTGTGTTTATGAGGTGTGATAAAAAAAATACGAGTGCTGCTGCCAAGTGCCACCCAGTGGGAGGGCAGGTTCATGAAAACATGATCCCTCGCCTTGTGACTTCTGGCTCTTCCCCAAAATCAAAATGACTGTGAAAGGTAAATGTTTTGAGTAGATTCAGGACATCAAGGCAGCCACAACTGTGCAGCTAAAGACCCTTAGGAAAGACGGACTCCAGAGATGCTGCAGAAATGGGCAAGAAGGATGGTATTATGGTTTGTGTCTGGATGTCCCCTCAAAATCCTCATGCAGTCATGGAGCAGGCTTCTAGAGTTTATGATTGATCCATGGTCCAATGCTGGGATTATGGCTGAGTGCTACACCCACCCTGGGGAGGGTAGTTTGCATACAATATAAGGGAGGGAAAGAGGCCTGCTCTTGACCACTCCTCCATTTTTGTTCTTGCTGCTTTTGCTGTCTTCTGCTGCCTTGAACTGTTGCCCTCTGCCATGTGCCACTCTGCCTTGGAGCCAGCCAAGTATGGACTGAAACCTCCACAAAGTGTGAGCTAAATAAACCTTTCCTTCCTTAATTTGGGCATCAGGTATTTTGTCCAGCAATGAGAAAAAAAGTAACTAAGACAGATGGGATCAATGTGTTTGAAGTGAACAATATCTTGCAGGGCAGGGACGGTGAACCCTTCAGAGCTTTCGATGATACAAACAGCCTATACAGCAGCATGTGTGCCATAGGTTCACCACGCTGTTGTAGGGGGTTAATGTCAATGAGTCTTCCTGTAATACATTAGGAACACTTCAACATTTACCATATTTTTTCAGTCACATGTGATAGTTGGCCTCCATAAATATTCAGCAGAAGAGAAGGAGAGATAGAGGGCAAGAAGGCAAGGGAAGAAGCGAGGCCTGCAGCTCAGAGCTGTGAAATGATCTTGCCAAGATCTTACATCAGAACCTCGGCCGCCTCTTTTCCAGTCCTGCTCCATCCTCTCCAGACCGCTTGTATTTTTACCCCTGCTCGTGCTGTTAAGGACACATCCATCACGCTGCTCCTGGTGGCGGTTTCATTACGAAGGCAGCGGTTCTGCTGCTCTCAGCCGTGGTACCTGGGACGCTGCGCTCCAGCTGTCTTGGTCAACAAGAAAACAAGGCAAAATACTTTCTGGCCTTAATTCTAGTGGGAATTTCATTTAATTAGCATCTGATTTACACAGTGCTCTTCTGACAGCTGTGTTTGTGGCGTCTCCGTGGAAGCAAGAAATTACCGTCCACTGAAACCATCATTAAAGCTTCTTTATCACCTACTGCATCTCTCCAGCCGTGGGCACCAGGACTTTGTGTGTTTATGGCGCACACACTTCACGGAGCTGCAGTCAGTAATGCTGGTGTTCATGCGCACCAGGCTCGGTGTGCCCTGGGCGGGGGCTTGTCCTGGATCCTTAACGTGTTGAGCCTGAGGCTTTGATCAAAGGACAGGTGTCTGTTAATGTTGGGTTTGAGGAACACAAAGGATCTCAAATGAGAGAATGCTGGGCACCTGGCAAAGAGCAACCAGTAGCGGTGTTTGGGGCTTTCGTGATTGCTGTGGCTGGAGGCTCGGGAAGAAGGGAGCGGGCTCTGGTGGAGACTCTCCAGGGGCCTCTCCTCACCGAGCTGGGGCTGCACCAGGGCGAACAGGGATGGGCCGGAATGAGTGTCTTTACAGGGTGTGCAGCGTCCCAGAGCCTGGCACATGCCACACTCCTGTTGAATGAGTGATGAATGAATGAGCTCTCAAATCTGGGTGTTTGCTGAAAGGGGCTTACAGTTGTGAAGCGTCTGCTGCCGAGGCGGAAGTCTCTCCAGGACCCCGGAGCTGCTCCCAAATGTAATCATCAGAATAATGGGGCCCCTGCAGAGGACAGGACCCTGATGCGAAGTTCTGCCCACAGCCACAGTGGCCCCATCTCGCCCACACGCGTGCTTATCCCGTGCTCTTGGGTCGACTGAGTGCCCGGACCTCGTCCTCCCTCTGAAGCCCCCAGGTACCAGTGGAGCACAGCTCTTTCCCCTGCTGCTAGGTGTTTAAAAATCCCTTCCTCACATTCAGCTACGATGTGGGAGCCTAAGTCCTGGGAGGCACTGAATCTTGGTCTAAGGATGACCCGGGTCCCGAGAAACCTAGGTCTACCGCGTGAGCTCCGTGGGCTACAGCTGAGAGCAAGAGTGTGAAATCCTAACGTCAGACTCAGAGGAAAACCCGAGAAAGTCACACTGGGCCCAGTCAAGGGTGCCCTGGGCGCCCCAAGGCCCTTACACCCCACCCACCGCCAATCACACCGGCAACTCGCCCACGGCTCTTTCTTTCTGCAGAGACTGCTGTGGCGGCGTTGGCTTCTGTGCCGTGGGCCACAGCCCTGCTGGTGTCACACAGACGCCACTGAACTGGCGACAGCGTATAGGCCTGGCCAGCGCCCCCGCATGTCAGTAGCTGGTCCCCAAAGGTGGCCGTGTGACCACCGGCACCCTGGGGAGGAGGCTTAGGTGTGAGAGGTGCTGCCTAAGCTACAAGCAGCGGGCGCAGATCTGCGCAGATCTGCATAAGGCCGGAAAGGGTTCCAAGGGGTCTGGAGTTGGGGCTGGAGGGATGGAAATGCTTCACAGAAGACAAGCAATCTAATAAGAAGGGCTAAGAGGTGGGAATCGCAAGGAGAGGAAGGGAAGGGAACAGGGATGAAAAGTCCGAAATAGGGTGTTTTAACAAGCAAGAGCCTGGGATGGCAAAGGAGGGGTAAGTTAAGGCACGGACCACAATGCCTTGGGAGAATTTAAAACTCTTCCGTGGCCATGTGGGGTCTTTGCAGACGCTCAGGAAGGGCGTGACCTGATGAGTTTCCAGTTGGGGAGCAGCCCCTGTGGCCCGAAGGTGAAGAAGGGACTCAGAAGGAGGGAGGCCTGCCGAGCCGTGAAGCCTGGAGTCTCAGTGCTTCCACCGTGAAAGCAGCGATCGAGAAGCCCATCCTGGGGTTGGAAGCAGGGCTCCCGGCATGGGGGTGAGTTTCCCAGGCACGGCAGAGGATGAACTGTGCGTGGATGATGGCTGAGGTGATGGCGTGATGCTGCCGCCATCACGGGGCAAGCGGATGTGCTGAAGGAGACCCCAGAGGGGGAGGCCGCAAGTGGAAGACGCTTCCTCGGCGGCTGTCATTCGCAACTGGCAAATGTCCATTCCCTTAACAACCTTCTGGCTTTGCAGAATGAGAACACTAGAACTGACAGCACTTTACAGTTACTCATTTTAGGGTTTCCCAGTGTAAGTTCCCCCCGCTGACTGCTGCTTCTTGAAATCTCCATGCACCTGCGACGTTAGAACCAAACCCTCATGAAGTGTCCTGTGCTCTGCCCGCCCTTTGGAGCTTATCACACACCCACACACACAGGAACAAACCGCTTCTCATTTTGTTCAGCTAAACGCTTCTGAAAATTTAAGTTTCTCAGATTTTCTTTGTTTGTGTGGGAAACACTCCTATTCAGAAGAGCAGAGTTTGGGAAAAACGAACTTAGTACACACTCCCCACTCACCCATGAGATGTATTCAGTGACTTTTCCAGTCATAGCTCGTGAGGGGTGGGAAGGCCTGACTGCTCGCCTGCCACCGAGGCCTCTGCCTGTCACGAGCACACCCAAGGACCCCTCTTGGCGGACAGCGTTCAGCACCGTGGGTCTCATCTTGGTGGCTTCCCTTGTCTCTACTGCAGGCAGGCAGCTGCTTCCACTCCAAGGGGGCGAAGAGGTGACCGCTTTCTGCTGCACCTTCACCCTTCTAGCAGGAGGACCAGATGGGGTGTTCAGGTCCCGGGGCCCAGGTGAGAGTGGACAGCGTCACACTGGGATAGAGCTTGTAGCTGTGAGCTTGCAGGCAGGCACCCTGACCACCTTCACCTTGGCGGGGAGGTTATTCTCCCTTCTGAGGCAAGCGTGGCGCCTGGCCCATAAGAAACGAACCCAACTCTCCATCTGCTGGCTCGAAAACTCAGCATACTTTCTGTAAAGCCAGGCCTCGCTCCCTCCCCAGGCTCTAAACAGTGTCTGTGGGGCTCTGGTGGGAGCCTCAGGCAATGCGTCCCGTGCTCACTGTCCCCAGAAGCGGGGTGGAAGTGAAAACCCTCGTGTGTGTGTTCCTGCGTGGCCAGCATCATCCGTGGCTAGATCTCAGGACGGTGGATGTCATCTGGCGGCCATGGGAGCAAAAATAATAGCTTTTCCTTAAGACTGGAGGAGTTGAAATAAACCAGACCTGCATGTGCAAGCACCGCATTGTCTCACTAGTGTAAATCCTGAAGGAGTGAATTTAAACTAGGAGGTATGATAGACATTGTGAAATGATAGGAAAACACTCAAGGGTAAAGGGCAACTGGAATGTGGGAAAAGAGAAGGGAAAGAAGGAGAAATTTTGTATGTATGTGTATACAGGATAGCTAACCTAGTTGTTCTACTGTCTTCTATTTCTTTGCTGAAAGAAACTGTCAATGAGCCCTTGACTGATCAATATTGCAGGTCTCTATCTGTTTTCATGAGAAACCACTTTGAAGATATCAATATGTAACACAACAAGCATTGTTAATTTCCTACCACTTTGTTTGTAACTCTGTATTGTCTGTACTGTTCTTTTGCTATTTTGTAAAAGGTTGTCTGTCTGTTAATGTTTTCCTCCTTTTATTTTTAAAATAAAATAAAAAGAAAGACTGGAGGAGTTGAAGTAGCTGGGGTCTGCTGAAGCTCTGAGGCAAAATTTCTTTTTCTCCAAAAAACTGCAGTTTTGTTCTTTAAGGCCTTCAACAGATAGGGCCAGACCCACCTACACTGTTTCCAGTGATTTTCTTTACTTAAAGGCAAGTGACTGCAGGTAGTAACCATGCTGACAAAATCCCTCCACACCAGCACCTAGGTTAGTGTTTCATTAAGGAGCTGGGCACTGAGCCAGTGAAGTTGACACGTAAAACTATCACCTCAGCCAATGAAGAAAAGTGGATATTTCAGTCAGCTCTCTAACATTAGTATTAGTAGCTTTGTAAATAGTTTCAAGGACAATTTTCTTATAATTTGAAGATAAAGAAATGGCTTCTCCTGCCATCAACACCTTCTTGGGGGCCATCTTGCTTTTGGGAGCAATCTTGCTCGGTCACTGAAGCAAATTTTTCCCCAAGACAACCAGAGCCAATCATGAAATACTTACCTTAGGACACGTGTTCTATAGAAATCCATTCAATTCTGAATAGAACTTTGCTTCTATTACTTTGCCCTGATTTACACAGCTGGTCAACCTGAGGGCAGCCTTGAAGAAGTCAGATAAAATAAATGTTCCAGAGAATTAATATCCACTTCCCTTTGTGTAGTTTGTTGGGGTCCCTACACGTTCTTTTTCCCAGGAAAAATATTGCCCACCCCAATTAAATTGGGGTGGGGAGAGCCGGGCCGCTCCAATGTCAGTGAGAAACCACAAGGAAGATTTCCCCTGAGTGCTCACCAGGTTTCCCCTCCTTGCCTGCAACGCTGACTGCTGTGTTTGTAGCCTTTTGCTAAGCTGCATAAGGGACCCAAGAATAACACTGGCTAAACGTATGTTTGGCTTCATTTCACCACAGGTATAGGAAATAATTATATCTTACAGTTAGAGGCAGTGGAATTTGGCAGAGGACAGAAACTTTTACAGGGCTAATTGAGGGGCATCATCACCAAGGAGCCTTCAAAGATGAAAAGATTTGAACACTTCTTGGCAAGACCGCTCCTCCAGGGAAAGACGTCCTCATGATTTACGTGCAGAGATGAAGGATCGCTGCCTGTGAGCCTTTGCCAGGGCCTCTCTGCGCCGATTCCCGCTTCCCGCTCTGAAGACTAAGTCCAGGTGACTTCATCGTCAGGAAGGAAAATACTACTATTCCCTTTCATTTGCTTCCATTACATGCAAGGATAACAACCGCCAACATCAAGCACTGGAAAGTGGATTACAACTAGATTATTAATTCTAAAGACACTTTGCTATTAATTTGTTTAATTGGGGGTATTTTGGGCTTGGCAGGAGTCCAGGGCTTAGATGTTCAGAAAGAGGAAGTTAGTTACCACTTTTCCAATGCGTCATGAGCCTTGGAGCTGCCAGGTGCACCTGGGCAAGACATTTTCTCCACATCACTTAGCATCTGTGAGTTTACGAGGAGCAGAGACACCCTCTGACAAGAACAGGACTAGGACTGCGACTCCTTCCCCGGGGCTGAAAGACCCACAGGATGGGCTGGGACACACCGGCCAAGGCTGAGGGAAGTGACGGGGAACAAAGGCCCAAGAGGGCAGCAGGGAGCTGGGCCTGGGGCCACTCCGACTCCAGGTCTGGACTGCAGGTGGGGCGTGTGGTTCTGGCTAGAGTCGTGGTGGTGCGATTGCACTTTGGCCGAACAGGTATGGATGCGCAAGAGTCAGAGCTTGAAAGAGCCGCACTTGCTTGTGCCCTAAGCTTTTCTTTTAGGGGCTACAAGAGTCGCAGAAAACTTTCCTGACTGGGCGGGCATCAGATGAAGCAGGAGACTGAATCTGCAGGCAACTGTCATGTGATCACCACACACATACACACACACACACACGTGCACACACATGCACATACAGAGCACAGCCAGGAGAGGGGCACATCTGATTTGGCTCGGTGAGTTTGGGCCACCTTGGGGGTAAGGCAAAGTTATCCTGGGAGCACAATGGTCCTTGGAATACATAAGAATAAAAGCTGGGGCTGTTACCCACTGCATTTGGTAAGAAACTACACTGAAATGGAGCAGCTTGAACAACAAGCGCTGAGGACCCCCGCTTTCTGAGCTGGGAACCCAGCAGAGGCTTCGGGGGTTCTTGCCCCAGTCGCAGTCCCGCTGTCGCCTGGAGCTCAGCCCCTGCAGGCGGGGGTGAGCCGACCTGCTGAGCACTCTCGGTCGAGGCTGGCCTTGCTGGGACAGGCTGCTCTCAAGAATGCCTGAGACTGAGTGGTGCGTGAACAACAGAAATGTCCTTCTCATGATCCTGGAGGTGGAAGTCCCAGATGCCAGGACCTCGGCATGGAGCTGCACCCCCAGCTCCTCCTTTATGTTTCATTTTGAGACAGTCTCACTAAATTGCCCACGTTGGACTCGAGCTCAAGATCTTTCCACCTCAACCTCCTGGAGAGTCCTGGGTGTTACAGGCATGCACCACCACACCAGCTGTCTGGCCTCTTCTTGTAAGGGAAGTGATCTCGTTCCCGAGGGCTCTGTCCGGGTGTCAAGCTCCTGAGGGCCTGCCTCTAACACCGCCACATCTGGGGCTGGCGACGCTGCCCAGCTGTAGGGCTCTTGCTCAGCCTGTGTGAACCCCGGGTTTACTCCTCAGCACTTCCCCAACCGACATCAACAACACGATGCCCATCACGTGGAGCTGAGGTTGTGACATTCACTGCGTGGGCTCCTTCACATGCAGCACATGGCTTTGCTCAAAGCGAGTGATCAGAAGGAAAATCACCAGAGACCAAGACAGCGCTGTGAAACCTCACAGGATCCTGCTGGCTGGTGTGGGCAGGGACCACACAGGGCGCGGACACGAGGGCTGGGCTCATGAGGGCCCGGAAAGGATCTCTTGTGTTTAGCTGTTGGGCACTTGAGGCCAAGGGGGCAGAAAGCTGGTGTCTGTTTGGTCAGTGGCACCTAAACTAGATGCCCCACCCATTAAATGAACGACCGAAGCCTGGCGTTAAAAGCTGGTGACCTCATCTCGAGCGAGAAGCAGGTGGGTCTGGCGCCAGGTTCTGTCTGCCTGCCTTATGCTTTGCTCAGGAGCAGCTGATTTGCATGCAGTCAGCAGCACATGAAAAGCGGCTCCCTCCCTTCAGAGAAGGAAACCGCACTCGGCAGGGCATTCGCTGCTCCTCCAGTATCACCCTTTGGTTCGACCGCTGCTGTAACATCTCCAAGCAGATAGTCAATGAATGGATAAACTTGAGGAAAGCGGAAATGTGCAGAATCGGCCAGTAAGTCAGGGCTAGATCTGAGACCTGGGTCACTGTGCTCCTCTGGGAGGGTGCGGTCGCGCCTGCGCGTCACGCAGCCCTCATTCACTCCACTGGACCAGCACAGCGTGTGAGGTGCCAAGAAACCAGTACGCTTCGTCAGCGCTGCTCTGGCGGCTCCCCGGGGCACTGGAACGCACAGGCACCCACGAGTGGCGGGTGGGTGGGCAGACGGATGTGTGTGTTTGGGTGGGTATGGAGACAGACACACAGACTTACTGAGGTGGCTCTCATGATTTCGGGGCCCAGGAGTCCCCCATCTGCAAGGTGGAGACCCTGGGAAGCTGATGGCCAAAACCAGTCTGGGTCCCAGGGCCTGAGGGCCAGGCACTGGCTCAGGGGTGACAGTCGCAGGCCACGGCACGGGGCGAAGGCGAGGCCCACACCCAGGTGCTGAGGCGGAGGAAGGCGTTAGCTCCTCCCTCCCTGCCTGTTTGCGCATCCAGGCCTCCAAGGGGCGGGGCGCCACCCCCCACACTGGGGTCTGCCCTTCGGGGTCCACAGATTGAAGCACTGGTCTCCCACGGGCACAGCCTTGCTCAGACCCAGGAGCGGTGTTCAGTCCTGGCACCCCCGGCCCCGTCATGGTGAAGCACAGTGACTGTCACCGGTACGGATGACTATTTGCATTGACTTTAGGATCTACTGGAGCAAAGGGGCAGCCGTAACTTCTGCAGAGGATGCTCGTGGACTCTGCCTCCCCGCGCTGATTCCTTTTCCTGCACCCAGAAATAGGAGGCTGCGTCCAGGTCACCCCTCCAGTTCTCCTCCTCCACCTCACCGCTCCCAGGACCTGGATGGGGCTCTGGTCACCTGGCTCCTTGGGAGTGCACAGGCACCTGGGAACAAGGGGGACAGCTTTGGCGGTGGGGAGATGGGGCCCGCG
Source organism: Chinchilla lanigera (assembly GCF_000276665.1). Lineage (NCBI taxonomy): Eukaryota > Metazoa > Chordata > Mammalia > Rodentia > Chinchillidae > Chinchilla > Chinchilla lanigera. Next base: position 1,791,725 of record NW_004955520.1, read on the forward strand.
GCCCGCGCGTCTGCTTACACCTGTCCTTGGCCGTCCAAACCCATGCGGCCCTGGGGTCCCCCGCTGCCCTCTCTCCTTGTTGTCTCCACACTGGTAGACACTGGCTTTGCTCCCCTAAGCACAAGAGACCCGAGAAGCTGCGCGGCCTGCCCAGGGCTGCTGCGTCACAGGAGGCCACCGGCCTGAGACTGCACCAAGGTCCCCAGGCAGCTCGCCCCTCCTGCGCCAGAGAAGGAAGTACTCTCCTTCCCACCTGCCCTGTGAGCCCTCCTGGGACTTCTGAGCTGGCCTGTAGCGACCTGGGCAGGGTTCCTGCTCCGGGGAGACCCTGCTGTCCCTGCTCAGCTCTGCCCACCTCCTGCTCAGCCTCCCTGAGAGCCTGGGTGCGGGGATCATAAGGTCACAGGGACATCAGCGCTGCCAGCACAGAGCGGTGCCCTGCAGCCGCCTCCATACCATTGCAGAGTAATACTCCTGTGTGTATAAGTACCTCATTTTCTTTCGCCTGTTCGCCCACTGATGGGCTAGGCTGTTTCCATCATTTAGCTATTGTGAATTGCACTGCTATAACCATGTATATGAATTTATCACGCTAGTACCATCGCTTTCACTTTTTGGGGAAAATACTCAGCAGACGTACAGCTGGGTCAAATGGAATTTCTAGTCTGTTTTTTGAGAAATCTCCACACTGATTTCCACAGCGCATGCACTGGTTTACACTCCCACTGACAGTGCAGAAGGCTCCTTTCCCTGTTGCCCTGCCCACATGTGCCGTTTTCCACGTTCTTGATGTCAGCCAAGGGCGTGCGCAGCAGTGGAATCTCAGAGCTGCTTTGATTTGCATTTCCCTAGTGGCCAAAGGTACTGAGCACCTTTTTCATGTTCTTATTGGCCATTTGTATTTCTTCTTTTGAAAAGTTCTATTTAACTGTCCATTTTTTAATTGGGTCATTTGGTTTTGAGGGGGTCTGATTTTTTTTAGTTCTTTATATAATCAGATATTAGTCCTCCGTCCGAGGAGTAGCTGGCAAAGTTCTTTCCCCCTCTGTGGGTCGTCTCTCACTGTGTTGCCTGTTGCCTTTGCTACACAGGGGCTTTTCAATTTAATGTAATCTCATTTTTGATTGTTGGTATTTCTTGTGCTATTAAGTTCTGTTCAGGAACTTGCGTGTGCCTAGGTCTTTAAGTGTTTTCCCTGTTTTATTTTCCAGCAGTTTCAGTGTTTCTGTTTCTGTCCGAGGCTTTGATCCATTCTTTGATCTGAGCACAGGGTGAGAGCTGTGGGCCCAGAGCTGTCCTTCTGCTCGTGGACAGCCAGTTTCCTCATCATCACCTGCTGAAGAGGCGGCCTTCTCTGCAGCGAAGCTGATCTTTGACAAAGGGGCTGGAGATGCCCTGCCTTCAGCCGCTGAGGTTTCGGAGCTCCATTTGTGCGACATTACCCGTCCTCGAGCCCCAGTCTACCTGACTACACCTTATGCTCCAGGTCATGGTCTTTGAGCTCGTATCAAATTAATTCCAACTCCCTTTCCTTGTAGAGCCATTATTTTAATTACATGCAGCTGAGTAACCACTTCAAAACTTGAAAAAGGAACAAGTTATTATATGTTACAGTGATGTGGGCTCAGGTGCCTGGCTCACCTGCCCCACGAGGAGGATCAGGAGGCCTTCGTGGCTGGGGCTGGGATGTTTGTGTCTCGCACCCGGGATGTGGGGCCTAGACCCCTACAGGGCCCCAGGCCAGCTGAGTGCTGTTCTGCCTCTGCTCCAAGCCTCGCTGGCTACAGCCACTCCTCCAGCCAGGCCTCGAGTCAGCCCTAGTGAGGGCATGAACCCCCGAAGGCCAAGTCCTTTGGGAACCCCCAGGTAACGCCTACAGAACTATTAATTCAATATGAACAATAGACATCCGCAGTCTTAGAAGTGTTTTTATGGCATCATCTCATTTCAGTGATAACCGCAAAGATGAGCACTGTACATGTTTTACAAAGAAAGGCTGGTGCTCAGAGCTCTGAGCCCCTCAAGTCACACAACCAGGAAATCAAGGAAGGGAACTGGAGCCCAGGTCCGATGACTGGAAAGTCCTGTGTTTTGGGGGTTTTTTTTGGTTTTTTAAACTTTGTCTAGCACAAACTGTGCTATGTACAAGTAGCTATGACTTCTACATTTGATCTTTCCAGGATTTGAAAATTTGTTGACAAGAAAGAAAACTATCACTTGAAATAACCTTCACTGGGCCGGGAATACAGCTCAGTGGCACAAGCACCCGCCTGGTAAGTGCAAGGTCCTGAGTTCCATTCCTGATACCAAAATAAATAAATAAATAACCTTCACTTATAAGGTTAACATTATTTGTTTTCTAACTTCAGGGTGGAGGCAGGTGCCTAACTCTTAAAAACTCTCATTTCACCACACTACAAGCGCTGTCTGCCAAATGCAAAGCAAGCCCCAACGGAGCCAGAGGGCGTCTGCGAGTACACACCCCATGCCAGATCCCGACGGGGGTTCATTTACCCTTTGCAAGTTTGCTTCTCAGGAAGAGTATCTTTGAGCCCCATGGCAAAGGACAAGCAAGCCCCCAGGTCCCCCAGGGTCCCCTGAGGCATCTATAATGCCGTGAAAATGTCCATGCTTGCCGGCCAGGCACCACCGGGTGAGCCAAGAACTGGGAAGATTTCTACTGAGAAAGTATGCAAAGTTCCTCTCATTGCCGCTTTCAGTTCCGGGGTACTGGAGTCTAAGTCACTGGATTAGGGTCCCATCTGGCCTGGAAGTGTCATCCTGGGTGCTGCTGCCACGGTGACAGGACCAGAGATGCAGACCTCGGCCTCTGTTGCCCTCACTGTGGGCACCCACCCAAGGGCACCCCGACTGAGGAGCTGCTGGGAGGAACAGCCTCTGCCCGGGGCTGTGGTCGGGCCCCCCACTCTTGCCCCCGCCTTCCAGGCGAGCTTGGGTCGGCTCCCTACCTGCCCCGGGCCTTGGGTCCTTCCTTCCCTGCCCTGAACTGGGGAGAAGTTGGCTGCACAGCCAGACACCTGGGAGCCTCTTGCCTGGGAGATGCTGCTGAAAGGGCCTCTCCTTCACCAGCCACACAGCAGCGGCCTCATGGAGTGGGCAGATGCCACGGGCCATGGGTAAAACCGGTCAGAGTGAGCACGGGTGCCTGGACACCGCTGCACGGGGCTGGCAGGTGGGGAAGGCACTACCTCCCCAGCCTGCAGCTGTAGCAGCCCCCCAGGGCCGTGGGTATCCCCCGGGAGCCACCTGCCTTCTGCAGCCCATCATCCTCGCTTAGCATAGACTAACTTTGGGTTAAGTGAGACCAAAGAAGACAGCAAATCTTCCACCAAGGAGTCCCAAGCTGCAAGAAAGAACAAGCGCTCGGTAAAGTGATCATCAGTGACGCAAGCTTAGTCATGGGGTACCGGGCATCTCAGCTTGCCAGGGAGGGATTGGTCCCCGACCGCTGTTTCTGGTTCCTTTAAGCAGAGACTCAGGACCAACACGAAGTTCTCAGACACAGGGGAAATGGGGCACATCTCCCAGCTTCCTCTGGGTCACGTTTCCACGAATCCTCCAGATGATATGCGGCAGGGTCTTGCAAACCCTGACCCCCAGTCTGGCTGGACCCTGAGCAACGAAGCAAGTGCCCTGTCCCCATGTGCACAGCTGGGCACCCACTGGCACGCGACACTCCTCAGCACGGCCGGGACCTGTGCGAAACCCTTCCCTGCTCCAGGACACTTTCTCAGCAGGAGCGAGAAGGCCTCAGGCCTGGCCGTGCCGAGTCAGCGTCGGGATCTGGCTTCCTTCAGGCTCTTCAGGTAGTGCTTTCTTCTGAAACCACAGCCCTTCTGGCCCGACTGCCCGTCCCCCTGCTTTATGACCCCCTCTTGCTCATGAAAGTGACATCCCTATTTCATAGTGCAGCTCATCTTTAACAAAAATTCTATGGGCCAGGGATATAGCTCAGTGGCACAAGTGCTTGCCTGGCAAGTGCAAGGTTCTGAGTTTGATTCCTGGTACAAAAAAAAATTCTAAGCCAGGCAAAGTAGTGCATGCTTGTAATCCCAGCACTAGGGAGGCTGAGGCAGGAGGATTGCGCTGTGGGTTTGAGGTCAGCCCAGGCTACATAGTGAGACCCTGTCTCAGGAAAAAAAAAAAAAAAAAAAGGATTCTAGTTCTTTATTTGCTATAGTACCTAGTATGTACACAGAAGTAAAGTTTCTAAAATGCTAAAAAAAAAAAAAATCTTAGTAAGCTTTCCTGTTTAGGGCCCACTAGAAATTAATTGAAAAATTAACTACCAGTGTCCCCGTTCTCCCGAGTCTCCCTGTAGAGGCCATGGCCCTGACTGCATCGGGAAGCCTGGCTGTGACACCCCTTTTTAAGAGACGAAGTTACGTTGGTGCCCAAGTGAATCCTAACCCTGGCCTGATCGAAACACTGCAGGGGAAGACGACGGCGCTGTTGTCCAGGGAGCCCTGTGCTTCCGGTAAGGTGCTGAGGAGGGCTGGGTTTGGGAGCTGAATGAAGCCCCAAGTTTCCTGGCCTAGGTGAAGTCAGGCGAAAGAGGCAGCACTCAGTTTGGACTGGAGAGCCCAGAGGGAAACTGAGGCTGTAGTGCCAGGCATGCTGGGCTCTACTTAAGATGGCAGGGACTTGCTATGCAGGAGGCTGAGGCAGGTGGGTCACTTGAGCCCAGGAATTCAGGGCCAGCCTAGGCCACTTGCAGACAAATGTGAATTCTCCGAGAGCTCGCCTCAGTCTACTCAGCCACCCCGTAGACTTCTGACTGCGATGTGAGGGCTTCCTGACCACGGTCGTGGTCCCCAAGGCGCCCTCAGGTCACTCGTAGCTCTCTACGGTGTCTCCACACCACCATCTGGTCCACCTGCCTGCGCTCCTCCCACTGGCCATGTGAGCGTGATTGTAGTCTAGGCACATTTACTAGTTTACCATCACTATTATTTCTGTGCTACTGAAGTTTGCACCCAAGGTAGTCACTGAGCTGTATCCCCAGTCCCTTTTTAAATTAATTTTCAGAGTCTTAATTCACTAAATTGCCCAGGCAAGGCTTGGACTTCTGATCCTCCTGCCTCAGCCTCCCGGCGTGCTGAGATCACAGCTTACTGGTCTAAATTGTCCACTGAATACTGACCCTCTGGAAAGCAGAGATTCTTACTCATCTTTGTGTCCCAGCAGGTGCTTGGTAATTTTTTCTTTTTTTAGCAAATGAATGAAGATCAGTGTCTAAGAACTGCATTTTGTATTTCCTCCACTCTAGATAATGTTTCCAAGTGGACCAATTAAAATGCAGCAAGGGCTCACTGGAGCTCGTTGGAGCTAATTTACACGGAGCTAGCAGCCAGGCGTTGGGCCTCCCGGGGGACAGCCACAGCCAGGGGCGCCCAGGAGGCACACAAGACAGCCACAGTCGGGTCCCAGGGCACTTGTGCCCCAGGAGAGCAGGGCAAGGAGAAGCAGGACCAGCAAGCCACGTGAGCCCGTGAGAAACGGCGGCACCCCTGGCAAGACAGCAGGAGGCCCAGAAAGCCTTCGGGCACAGGCTGATGGTAACTCAGGCTGATGCCACACGTTTACGGCCACACGCCCTAATGGAAAGCAGAACACAGCATTTTCTACAGGACTGGAAGCAAGCTCTGGAACAGAGGGATGTCCAGGCTCATCTCTGCACTTCTGTGCAGCACCGGACATTGGTGAGCAGCCCTCAGGGGCTCACACAGCACACCAACGCACGCCACACAAGCACAGGCCCTCAAGCCCCGCTCTGAGGTGAAGAGGGGACAGTTACCAGGAGACAGCAGAAACCACACAGGCTACGGAGTGGAGAGAACACAATGACCCCTGCAGCCTAAAACAACCAACGCTTGGTAACTACAAATATTCTCGGAAACAAAGATCTCAGTGAGAGTGTAAGTAAAACTGCTTTTATTTTCATAAATAAAAGGTGACTCATCACACAAATGCCACTCAACCGAAGTAGTGAGTGTCACCGCCTCCAGGGGAATGAGCGCAGCATTAGCACGAGTAGTTAACAGTGCTCCGGCCTTCCTGTAACGCCCCCGAATTCCCAACACCATTTCCAAAAGCATTACACACAACGGTGTCATCTTTGCTGAGCCAAGACTCCTACAATGACCCGCCTGTGTCCAAGCTGCAACTGCTGATTTAAGTGCAGTACTTACGGAGCTTCACAGCGCTGAGCAGTTCCCACCTCACACATGGCGGCGCGGTTCGCAATCTCGGCGTGGGAGTGCAGTCACTGAGTCAGCAGGCGCTAGGACTCAGGGTAAACGGGGCCCACAGGCGGCACCAAGTACTGTTTCAAGCGCTGCCTGTCAATAGCACAGAGCAGCGGACAGTCTGTGGTAGCAATACACAAAATACAGCGACATTTAATGTCTCCTCTGATCAGGAGAATAAAACTAAGTATCTACTACTATTCCAAACATTCTGGAGATTGCCGCTTCAAATATTAGAGCTTATAAGCATTAAACAGCATTTCCACGTATTTTTAAAAGCAGCCCTACTCTATGCAGCGATTTGAGGAGTAAGCGTCTGCAGCATGACCGAAGTCCTCATCTACCCAGGCAGGCGTCCGGTTTGGACCGCAGATGTTGCCCAAAGCTCCTGTGTTCAGAGGTGGCTCTGAGGCCGGACCCAGGCGCCTGGGCCTGGCCTGGGCAACACTGCAGGGCACAGTGGGCATGCGGTGTCGTTGGGGGAGCGGCCTGAGAGGCTTCCTGTCCAGGTCCCTCTTCTTTCTGCTTCCAGCTGCTATGTGTTAGCAGCTGTCCTCCTCCTCTGCACCTCTCCACCATGATGTCCCCGCCACGGAGCCAGTGACCATGGACTGAAACCTCTGACACTGTGAGCTCAAGTAAACTTTTCTCCTTAAGGTACGTGCACCAAGTATTTTGTCCCAGTGACAAAAAGCTAATACAGATACCACACTCTATTCACTGGTTGTAAGGAAAAGCACGTTTCTTTTTCAATGTTTTCTGCAGATTTCATACCTTTCTCTTTTTTTTGTTTTCTTCTGGTACCAGGAATCAAACTCACAACCTTGCGCTTGCCATGCAGGCGCTGTGCTGCTGAGCTAAATCCCCAGCCCCCCACATTCCACACCTTTCTCACAGGGGTGCTACGTGGATTCCATGGTTTATCTATGTAAGTGCTCAGCACAGCACTGGGCATGCGGAAAGTTCTCAAAATACACAGCTACTATTATTTCTGTTAAGCGAACCAACCTGTCCTTTACAATTGGAAAATTACCTAACACTGCAGGAGAGTTATCAAGAGGAAGTAAACCTGCAGACAGGCTGGGGTATTGCAGAAGTTTTAAGCATCGACTACTTCTCCAGTGTGTGTATACAATGGACTGTTTCAAATAGTACCATCTATTATTAGTGTCAGACTGTACGTATGTTCTTAAGTTTTTGTTATGGCCTTTGGCCTAAAGCAATACAATTCCAGTAAGATACATATATGTCTTAGAAAATCATGTAGAAACAATATACATTGAAATCAGGCAACAAAGGCATTTTACTAAGACTTTTTAAAGAAAGCAGTTACCAGTGTAATTCAGGACAACCTATTTCATTTAAGATTTTTCTTTACATCATGCAATATTTGATTTCTTCAAAAAAAATTTCCCATTCTTACTATCTTTCCTAACATAGAAACACTGAGTGTTGTTACAGTTTTAACCTCTAAGTAAAAAATGCATTAGAAAAGAGATTTGTAGAAATCACTAAGGGTCATTAAAGACTGGACAAAGTTTTGGGGCTACAAAGTAAGTGTAGGTTCCTAAGGGTCTCAACACAGAAATACTGATTTTCATGTAAATCGTAAATCCTAATACATGTAAGGGATCTGGTATGAAAGTCTCCAGAGCACTGTGTCTTTTTTCCCCACCAGAAAAGACGAAGAACTCAGAATATAAATCTATTCTATAATGAACAGTGGTAAGGGGGTAAACTGTCTCTCTTCAAAACTGATTCTTGCCATTCTTCTGGAATCAAGTAAGAAGGAAAATATAGGTTTTTATGTAGAAAAACCTGCCCGAAAACACATCATTCAGGCCTATGATACATTAACCTGAAACTCAGTACCCAGTGTTCAAAAGGACCCAACCCCCAAACACGTGTGTCTGAGCACAATGAACCTCTCACAGCGTTGTGTGTAGCAGGGAGTCTGGGAACAGAGCAGGAAGGATTCCCAGCTACGCTGAAAATCAAGAACAAGGAACTGAAGGCAGGATCCCTCCGAATACATGATTACTCTACAGACTGCAGAGTAGTCACTTTAAGAAGCAGGGACTGAAGCTCTACGGTTTCTCCTACCCACTCCGAGAAAATCAAGTGCACATAGCATTTTAGGAGATGTAGCACCCAGTGTCCTTTTGGGGCTTGATATCTGGTTCTTTCACAGGTTTTACTTCTTCTTCTGGCTTGGTTTTGGCCTAGGGAGAAAGAAAAATACAGTGTGGGCATCTAAGTTATGATTCAGAACACAAACATGGCGACCTCTTCCACTTCAGACTTTGAAAAGATGCTATACTAAGTGACACGCTATTCCAGAAGCTATTGAGACTGACCAAGCTATTCCAGAAGCTACCTATCAACTCGTTTCAAGGCAGTCAAAGACAACACTGACAATGAAACCTAGACTGGTAGGCCAAAGTTGATCTCATGTACTCCTACATTCCTCATGAGACTGAGCACGAGTCTACGCATGTGGACTGCAAAAGCCTGGAAATAGCTTAGGACGATAATAGGCTACCTCTTAGGACTTTGTTTCAAAGGCTGAACAGGATATAAAGATGGCTATTTTAAGGAATAATGGTTTTAGTATAGGAAGGAAATTATATAAAAACACAATTTCAAGGGTAGGGCTATGATTGCATAAGTAATTTCCTTTCCTTTTGTTACAGGTCCCTGGTCTTTCAGGAGTTAATTCTCAAATTTTCCACATAAACTATTGCTAGGCTCACTACCAAGATGTGGCTAGATGTTAATGAATAAAATATTTCACTCCTGGATGAGTCACAGAATGCTGAAGCTAGAGCAAACCCCCCAATACCCTGCAATAGTGCCGAATCAAAATGATGGTGCCACAGCAACAGAAGCAGGATGACCTTCCCCCACTATGAAAGGGCAAGATCATGTGCTGGAAACGAGGTTGTGTCAAAAACTGGCGGACACTGAGGGTGCAGAGACTTTCCCTCAGAGTCCTGCACCATGCCACATTCCGCACTGGGATCAGCCAGTTTGACACAGAGACATACTGTGCATCTAATTAGAGTCAGCTACCAAGATGCTGACTCTAGATTCCAAACTCGTAAGCAGAGGGACCCATCTCGTACACTGTCGTCCTTGGGTCTCTTGGTGAGGTCAAACGCAGCCAGCACTTCTGGAGTCCACTGAGTGCCCACAGGAGGAAATTCGAAAGGCACAGGCTCTACCAGTCCATAATTTGCTTTGAGTTCCAGTTGTGGGGCTTCAGTTGGGATTTTTTGAAAGTAACTGCAAAAAACAATTTGGATAGTGGATCATTATTCATTCGTTGATTCATTGGCTACCTGAGTCCCTAACATGTTCCAGGCCTGATGTAAGGACGAGTAAGTTTCTCTGCCTCCTGTAGCTCACAGAGCAGCAGCCCAGAAAGGCAACAAGCGTGCACTGTCCTGAAGCTGTCAGGGTCACAAACTGCCAGAAGACAAGGATCCAGGGGCTCAGGACAAAAGCAAAGCTGGGCATATTTGAGGCAGTGAGTTTGCATAGCCAGGTACAGGACGCCAGGGGAAAAGCGTGGCACAGAGGCAGGGGTGGGGTGGATGCTACCAACCCACAGAGGTGGTGACCGGCAGTTTCAACCCTGATCTAAGAGTGGAAAACTGCTGGAAAGGCCCTGGAGAGACTGTGCGACAATTCATCCTGTTTTATAGGTAGCCAGAATGAGAATGAGAGGAATATCCCAAGGAATAGGTAGGTGCATATAAATATATTAGAGAAAGAACGACAGGGAAAAGGTTAAGAAAAAATCAGGCCATCATGGGGCATCCTGATGACATGAGCTAGGTGTCAATGATTCATGGTTGAGTTCTACCATCTCCTTTTTATACAGACACAACACAGAAGTTAGGCTGTACCACTTGAACTTGATCGCTAGCAGACGGGGACACTGCTAACATCCTAACACCTCAGCAGTGTGAAGTGACACAATAGCACGAGATGCTGAGCGTGCTCACATGAAGCCGTTCTCCCTCTGACACTTGTCCAGCGTGTTCTTCACCAGGCTCCCCAGCTTCCAGAAGAATAGGTGTCCCGAGGGCTTGGCTGTGGGTCCAGGTCCCTTGGTCTCGCCATACTCTTTGCAGAGCGCTTCTGCCTTGGCATATACTGTGTGTGAGAGACAGTCGCTCGACAACGGTCATGCACTGCTTGTGTACAGTAAGAAAGCTCCACATGCAAGGGGCCAGGCTGCTTCTACCTCAGGGGACAGCAACATCCTTGCTATGACTGCAAGTGGAAAGTGGGCACTTTCTATAGGCTCTGGTTTAAAACACTGCTTTCTGTACTCCAATCACCTCATTGGGTCCCGCTTTGGCGCTGGAACTCAGCCCAATCTCCTTAGCTCCTATTTATTCTGTTGTAGGACGAAGCCTTTGTGTCTTACAAAGGAGTTAAGAGTCAGACAGGAGCACTCACATTTCTCTGCTTCTTGGAGAGACCTGATTGCTTCACCGCACTTGTCTCCAGCCAGCAGCGTCTGGCCATGGTAACAGTACGCCTGGAGAAAGAGATGCCTTTGCACTCATGCTCTCCTGAGACCGAGGTGTGTGTCAGCGACACAAACGTCACTACATGTGTGTCTGAGGTATTAGCACAACCCTTATTCCTCTTTACGTCAGCTTTTCCCTCTCTGTTCCTACAAGTAGTGGAATGTCAAGAATTGAGCAAAAATAGCCTTTTAACCACATCATAGGAGCAAAAGTTACTTGCCGATACCTGTTTTCAAAATTAGGACAGAGCAAGGTAAGTGTGGTGGCACATGCCGGTAATCCCAGCACTTGGGAGGCTGAGGCAGGAGGACTGTGATTTAGGACCAGCCTGAGCTATAAAGTGAGTCCAAGGCCAGTCTGAACTACATAGGGAGACTCTCTCTCAAAACAAAACGCAACAATTAGGACAGAGCAGTTAAAAGAGCAAAGTACTGTACTAATGCAGACAAGTGTTTTGATGATCAGGACTACAGCCATGTTAAAGGAAGATGCATCAGCCTGGAAGTTTCTTCTTTAATCATCCACATCGCTGCAGAGGCTGCGTGTGGCCTGAGATGCTTGCTTCAAGAGAGTCTATGAAGTGTAAGTAGTAAAATATTTCCTTGGACTTCAGAAAAGGTTCCGACCATCTCTCTGATGATACTAATCAGTACAACAGTTATGTTTGGTGGGAACACTAAACCACCGACAGTTCTCCGCCAAGCAAGGTGGCCCACTGCACGAGACTCCCTCAGGGGGACCCAGGCTCACTCTCCAGGTACAGGATGACACGACCGAGAGTTCTCACTGGGCGTGCAGAAAGCAGGCTTTAAATCAGAGCACAAGGCCATCACTGTAACCCAGGGGTGCGAGCCCACATCTCTCCCCACTTGCTTTAGTTCCCCCACAGCTGCACTGGCGGTAAACATTTACTGAGAACAGACCCTTATGTGTGAAATGCCAAAGAATGTGCGTCTGGGGAGATGAGCCCCAGTAATCTATGTTGTTCTTAGGGTTACTCATACTCACATAAGCTGTGTAGAAACACATTTTCAAGTGAAGATATTTTCTCCATTTAGCAGAATATGCAGGCTCCAAACTGGATAAAGTATGATCTAAAGTTACATTTTAAAAAGCAAAATATAATTTCACCCTGATTCACTAGAAGAATTTTAGTTCATGTGTTCTAGTGCTAAAAGCAGAATGCCATTCAAGTGTAAAACGTAAGCATTTATGAAGAAACCTGTGACAACAGTTAAATACCCTGGCACCTCTTTGATTTGATGGTTAATGAACTTTAAATTACAGACACACTAATGGGAGTCAGTACTGTTTATCACATTTCCTTTTTCAGTTCTCATAACCCAGCAGTGTGAGGAGCAGTGCAGTCATCCAAGCGGGACACGGAGCACAAGCTGTCTCCTTCCCTGTCTCACGGGCTCTTGCATCGAACGCACTCCCATGCCGCACACACGCACACTGCTTGGGTCCATCTCCTTTCCACTTCCTCCTTCACCCTCTTCAATCCTCTCATCTGTGCCAAGTCATCGTGGGCCCTCGTGCAGCCAGCCCGTGCCATGGGGCAGCCACAGGGCCTGCTCAGTGCAAACCTGAGTGAGGCAGACTCACTGGGTATCTCCAGGCAGGTCTCAGCTACCAAGAAAATCAGGCTGAACGTTTAAGATGGGCTCACAAGCCACTCCGGCCTGCATACACATCCCAGCGCCATCTCCGTTCCTCCGTCTCAGCTACGAGCAGCTGTCTGCAGGCCGCAGGATGTGCTCAGTTCCTTCTCTTCTCTGTACAGGACACAAATGTTCTACTCTCTTCACTGCAGACTCACGAGAAACCCAACACTGCTCTCTATTCCAAGGTGGAGCTGGAATGCCACCTTCCTCGGGAAAGCCTTCCCCAGCACGCCCTGCCTGTTCAAGTTCTTACTTCACTGATACAATATCATGCATCAAGGGACAGAATACTGTAGCTACATGTTCACCTCTGTCTGGAGGTGCAAATCTGTTCAACTTAACTCTACTGAGCAGTTAAAATAGTAATTATTTCTTAAACAGAAATACATGCATGTTGCTTAGATAAGTGAACACAAAGAATAATATAACGAGAACCAGCACCTGAGTTCTGGTCTCCCCCTAGCCTGCTACAAGTGATAGGTCAGTCATGTGAACTCTTTTAGTTTTCTTTTCCAAATAGGAATATGGTAGTTATCACAAGGTTATTATGAAGACCAAAACCAATGTCAAAAGCAATAAGCTATACGGCTGCTAGTTACAAGTGGTTACAATGCAAAGCCCTGTCCTTTCTCGTAGTAGCTACATAGCTTAACGCTGAGCAGCTCTAATTTTTTAAAACAAGATCAATATAATAATGAAGATATTCCAGTTTTAGATAGTAGGAAAATCTGAGATCTTTCATTTTTGTCTCTTATTTAGCTCAGAGAAAATAAATCTGAAAAGCTAGAGACTAAAAGTGTAACAACAGAATTACAGAGGAGCTTACCGGCTCTTTGGTAGAAATTGGCCGTTTCATACGCCAGCGCAGCAATCAGCCCTGGAGCATGCTTGAGTTCAATTGCTCGGGCTATTGTCACTGTAAACAAAACACAAGAGAAGGGATCTGGAAGTAAATCACTCCTTCGCAGTAAGTTCAAAGAGAACAGCAAACACAGCCTGATACCCTTCCAGAGTTTTATACAGTTCAAGTTTAACACGAAAAGTTATAGGAAATTCAAACACAAATGAAAACACTGAGGTTGGTGGTTCTGACACCATTTCCTTAAATCAATCACCAGCCAGTTACTTAGCTAATCTCAGAGAATTAATATAAATAGCATGACAAAGTAAGAACAGTAACTTCAGAGGACTAGCGTTTGAAATAAAGAAAGAAAAACCAAAGCCCATGAAATTTCTTTATTGTTATCATGTGAGTCCCACTGTTTGGAATAGTACGGACCAAAACACTTTTTTGTTTCGTTTTTTTTTTTAAATGGGGTCTTGCTGTGTTGCCTAGGCTGGCCTAGAACTTGTGATCCTCCTGCCTCACCTCTTGAGTAGCTAGGATTAGAGGTACAAACCATGACACCTGATTTTTTCCCAAATCCTCAAGACTTATTAGGCTGTAAGGCCTTTTTGAAGGCAGATGTTAAAGGGAAAGTTACTCCTCCTACAAATTTCTCAAAATCTGCAACTCAATTACAGCTATACAGCTGTTTCTGATTTAAAAGAAAAAATAATTAAATGCCAATGTAGATTTTCTTTAAAAACAGTCTTACAATACATAGGATACCTTCTTGAGCTTCAGCCTGACACTGGAGAATGTATGCTTCTATGAGCCGGGGCTCTAGGTCCCTTCCCTTCTCCGCAGGTGTGAGAAGCTTCGGGATGTGACTATCCTGAGAAAAAGAAAATGGAAAACAAAGATGTTGAATTTTATTTAACCCAGGTATCAGAGATGAGGAAACTGGAAGTTGTGAGACAGTCAAATTGGAGACTTACCAGCAATTAAGGACACAGACCAAAGTTGTGTAAAAAGCGGCAATAGTAAGTTCACAGAAAACGTAAGCTTCTATAAAGCAGAGTTTTCTAACTGTGAGGGTGACTTGGAATTTGTACACTAAATGGAAACAGCGAATCAGAACCAGCCAGCCTCATGCATCAGGCAGCTCACACTGGAAACAGAACGAGAGCAGCTGGCACCACACTATCTGAGGGTGGGGGCTGGGGATTTAGAGCAGCAGCACAGCGCCTGCCTGGCAAGCGCAAGGTCATGAGTTTGATTCCTGGTACTGGAAAAAAAAAAAACAACCAAAAAAAACCCCCAAAACATATTATCTGAGGGTTCAGACCTCCACCTTGTATTGAGAACATTTGAGTAAAACACGGCATCTATGTTGAACATGTCATGACTCCTTGTTATGCCTCTCTCGACAACACGGCTCAACAATTTCCACAGTATCTCCCTTGCACGAGTTATTGCAGAGGATTTAAAAGTGTGAGGGAGAACCTGTGTGGGTTACACAGAAATGTTACGCCATTTTGTGAAAGAGACTCGAGCATCCAGCTTTTGTACCCTGGGAAAAGGGGTATTCTGTCCGAGAGCAGAACCCCCACAGGCTCTGGAGGCCTGGACTGTTTTTACAGAATGAAACCATTTCCTCCCCTTACAAAAAGTTATTCAAGAGCTAAAGTGTTAGGAATATATTTTGAAATGTTTTCTTTACCTTCACATGTTTAAAAATCCCAGCCGCAATCTTTAGGCTTCGGTGGACCTCTTTTGCTTCATCTTCTGTTATGCTTAAAGACAGTGGGTGCATTAGTTAGATGGGTCTGGTCTGGGCTACTAAAATCAACAACTAATATATAATAACCAAGCGAAGTTATATCTGTTTATCACCATGTGGTGGACTGACAACTGGTGGTCAACTTGTAACACCCAGCTGAACTGAATCGGCACAGTGCTGGGTGTGGAATGCCCACCTGAGGATTGTTGCCCACATAGAAAGAACTGGAGAGGCAAAGGCAGAGCTGTTGGCTCTCCTGGAGAAGCTTGTCATGCTGGCTTTCCTGATACCGACTCAGCCCTTCTCATCATCAGAGGAGCTCAGGACCCTGCTATCACTGAGGATGGCTATGGTTCTTTTCGGGGGAGCTCTGGTCCTCACTTGGAGCCTCGCTTCCTGGCTCCAGTGCAGATCCTTCATCCCACTGGCACAGATTTTCTAGCTTCCACCACTGACCTCTGGGCCTTTCCAGCATAGATCCTTGAAACAGGCCTGCATGAGACATTGCCATGGGCTCTAGGCCTCCAGTTGGACTCGTGGGAGGCATTGTTATGGGCTCTATGTCTTCAGCTGGACTCACGCAGGACACTGCCATGGGAGACACGCCTTCAGCTGGATTCTCTGGATCTTTAGTGTGTGGACAAATTTCCTGCACTCTTTTGTACTTGATGCTTCAGGTGACTGCTATAAAATAATCCTATAAATTATGTGTCCTGTATTAGACTATTTCCCTTATGAACTCTGGCTATAACATACCCCTAGTTTTCTTCCTTCAAAGACACCTAATTTTGACACTTAAGAAATGCACATGAAAAATCCTTGTTATGGATGATACCTAGATGTCCCTCAAAGCCACAGGTAGGCTTTGGGGAGTGACTGGATCATGGGTGTGATACTCAGTTAGTCGGCTGATAGGTTTAAGGACAGTTCTTACTGAACAGGGGAGACCCACTAACCAACAGCTTTGTACCCTGGATGAAATGAAAAGGGAAAGAAGGAAATTCTGCTGCCATTGACTGTTTCTCCTCTGCGACGCACCTCTGCTGTGCCATCCTGTCTTGGAGGCAGCCAAAAGAAACTGAAACGTCTAGAAACTGAGCTGAAATAAGCCTCTCCTCCTTTAATTTATGAGTACTGGATATTTTGTTTCAGCAACAGGAAAGCAACTAAGACAATATCCAAAAAGAAGAGAGAACAGATGAAAAAACCAGAGATCCTGCCTTACAGGTAAACTCTTGAGCAAAGTCATCTCTTTCTCCTTCCAGACTCTTCTGTCATAAGTAAGTGCAAACATTAAACAGTATACCCACAGTAGTAGCTACACTCACTACTCTGCTTATTTTAATCACTGTAGTGCAGAGATAATTTTACATCAGCACACAGAATTCAGCTTCATTTCAAAGTGGCTGTGTATTATTCCTATGCATGGATGAATCATAACTGACTTGTCAGTTTCCAATTGCTGCACCCACATTAGCTACTATAAAAATTCTAAGTCATTTTACTTTGCTGTTCTTTAGTCCTTCAAAACATCTTTTCATATACTTATAAGCCTTTTATTTCTTTTCTACGAATTTCCTGTTTATGTTCTTTGCCTATTTCCTTTTTCAATTTGTAAGAGCATACATTATAAAAGTAATTTATCAGATGCACTGCAATGCTTTTGACCAATTCTCTAATTTGTTTTTAAATTTTGATAATACTTTAAAACTTTAAAAAATTTATTTAAAAATATGTAAAGCCAAAAATTGTACATATTTAAAATATGTATCTTAAAATACAGAAAAATTAAAAGTATACACATAAGTAGGATACTGTGCAATGCCATGATACATGTATACATTGAGCAATATTCAAATCAGGTTCAACATGCTGTACTCCTCTGACCAGGCACGGTGGTATGTGGCGTACTCACAGCACTTGGGAGGTCAAAGCATGATGACTTGAGCCCAGGATTACGAGATCAATTTGGGCAACAAAGTGAGGCTTTGTCTCAAAACAAAGACAAAAAAAAATGTACCTCCTCAAACATTCCTCATTTCTTCATGGTGCTACTTTTAAAACTCTTCCCTCTAGCTTTCTGAAATGTACAAAACATTACAGTTGCCCGAAGTCACTACACTGTGTGACAGCACACCAGAACTTTATGCTCCTGTCTTGGTACCCACCGATTCAACTTTTCCCATCTTCCTGCTCTCCTACTTTTAAGTAGTCATTTATTCAATCTTTTCCTTTATGTCTTCATGGTTTGGAGTCTTTTATTCAGAGAGACCTTCCACATGACAAGATTTATTAAATAACTTTTCCTGTGTAAAGCTAGGCTTCCTAATTCTAATGTAATACTTCAAACATGAGGCAATCTTTCACTTACCTGAAGTAGCACCTTTTAATCAATGGCCAAGAATTTTTAAAAATGAAACACATTGTATTTGAAAGATAATACATACATGCACATGAATTTTTTTTTTTTAACTTACTTTTCTTTTCCAGCCAGTCTTGAAGCATATTTGGTATACCATAAAGCTACATTAAATCCCATGGAAATTAATTCAAAAACAGCATCCTGCTGGGCACTGGAATTAAAAATACATTCAGCAAGTTTTACAAATTATTAAGACATTGCTATAGAAGCCCACCAGATATTCAACTCATAATTACAAACTATAAAGCTTGTATGTGCGTATATATAAAGAAAGAGAGAAAAAAAGACAGGAAGGAAGAGAAGGAAGAAAATGGTTGTTGTGTTTAATGTAGATGGGGCGATAAAGACACTTAGGTAATTAAGAAAAAATATCTGAATACACTGGTGTAGTATGTACCATGTACTTGTCAGTAATAAACTGAAAATAGTAGCTCCCAAAGTGAACTGCATATACAGTAGCTTTATAAATACACACTGCTAGGCCTTAACTCCAGAGAGTCAAGTCTGAGATGGGCCCAGAATCAGTGTTTTTATTCGGAAACAAGTGGCACTTATGCAATGTATTATGAAAATGGAATTCAGAGGAGAGGTGGTCTTAGGCTACAGTCATGAAGAAGTCTTACTGGTGCTTGAAAATCTAAACTGTGCCCTGAATGATGACTACATGGGAAGAAGGATGCCAGGTGAGAGAATGCCGCTGCCAAAACATAAAGAGGATTTTTCTGATAGAGTTGATCCAACCTACTTGACTGGAGCAGACAGTGTGTGAAAGAAATCAAGGCAAAGAGGACAAATAGCTAAAAGAAACACAACTGAAGAGGAGTTTTGAATGCCACACCAATCACTATTATGCAAAGAAAAAGGTCTTGAAAGCAAGAATATTTCATCCTTTGTTTCCTTCAAATTCTATCACTAATTAGAGCATAAAGAAGATAGTGAGAGTGTATTAAATAAGAAACTAATTCCAATATATTCACTGTCATTCCAAGAGCCTGAGTATTCTATACATTGACTCAAACGTTGAAATAAGAAAGTACAAGTAATAAGCTAATTTTACACATGATATACTAAGATACAGAAAAGTTACTCAGAAAAACAATGGGCCGGGAATGTGGCTCAGCAGCACAAGCGCCTGCCTGGTAAGTGCAAGGTCCTCAGTTCGATCCCCAGTACCAAAAAGAAAAAAGAAAAAAAAGAAGAAACTGAAGTTTTAACTATACTTTGTTTTTTTTTTAATTGTGAAAGGAATGAGACATGTCAACATTTTAGATTAGAAAAAAATCTAGAATGCGGTGTAGCTCAAAGGTAGAGAGTACTGCCTGACAGGCACAAGGCCTGGGATTCCACTGCCATCACCACACAAAAAAAGTTAGAAAACTTATTGTACTTAAAAATAATTTATAAATTCCTATTTAGTGTACTTATAATACACAAAAATTTCTTGTTTATAAGAAAACTTCTTAAAATGATTTTACTTCTCAGAAATGTTTTAATAGCTTATTCTTTTTATCAGGAAGAACTTCTGAATAAGAGGCACAGAATCTAGGGGGCACGTCTAACTTAGAACTTTACCTTTAATGAGACAGTTGTGCAAATGTATGTGAGGAGTCATGAACAACTCTCTCCGTTTTCATTAATTTCAACCTATTTTGCTCCAAAACACCCCACTTCTGTGGCAAAGCACTAAGTAGCAGCCAGAGCATGCACAGCTAAAGAAGCCCTTTTGGAACAGATACACTCACAGCAGTTTCTACTGAGTAGGTGGAAATTATGTCTCACATGGATTGACTTTTCAGTATCACTTAAGGTCTTTACCATGTAACCCTTCCCTGTCTCATAAAATGCTGAAACAGTGAAAAACAGCAGCTTGCTGTAACATGGAATAAAAATTTGGCACAGGAGAACAGTGCCAAATTTATGTAACACAAGACATTTTAGAATCTGTTAAAGTTTGTACAGCAATAATGATAAAGATTTGCTTCTTTAAAGAGTCTTAAATTTTAAAAATTACTTAATTTTGGATGAAAAAGGGATCACAAAGAAAAACAGGAAATAAAGTTAGAAAACCTCAGTACCTCAGAACACTAGTATCTGGAAAGGATCCATATTCCCCACTTCTTACCCAATTTATGAATTCTATGCACAATATTCCCAGAGAAGGAGGGAAACTAACACTTAATGACTATCTCCTTATATGCCTACATTATATTCTTAGTCCTTTAATGTAAGCTTTCTTACTCTGCTCCTCACTAAGTCCTCTGACCCCACTGGAGCAGCGAACACCTACTCAAGTAGAAGACCGGGGCGTAGGTCTGGATGTGCCTGAGTCCAGCACCACACTCTCCTGCATGCACCAGCATCCTGTTCTTACAGCAATCTCTAGTTCCTTCCTCTTTGTTTTTATAAGACAGTAATTTTAAAGCAAAATGAGATATATGTACACCTGGACAACCCAACTGTGTTTTTTAAAAAGCAGCTAGAAAGGGTGGCACCATTATGATCTAATTTCTGTTATGATTAGGTCTACTTCAAATAGTTTCAAGTGGTTGATGAAAAGCTCTGACACGAAGTTTTTAAAAAGAGCAGAAAAAGCACACAGAAACAAGGAGAAAAAAAATGGTGAGAATCAGAGTATGCAACTGAGGAGAAAGACAGACTGACCAAGGACAGCTAAACCATCCATCGAAAAAAAGGGTAGGGAAAAACCAAAACTCTGCTTGGCTTAAAGGAAAGCAAAGACAATGTCAGTTTGGGTTCTAAATTCTCTAAACCTTCTTCATGTGTTATTAGAAATAAGTCTAACTTCTTTTAGATATTTAAAATTAACTAACTACATAAAATTAGAAGAATTAGAAGAATTATTTAGATACACAAAATTAGAAGAACTTATTATTCTAGTAAGTCTGATTTCAATTCTAGTTAATATTTGTATTGATTATCTCAAAGACAATTTGGTGGGCGGGGGAAGTAAGTTATGTTTGCACTTAATTTAAGATTTGGGTCAAATGCTCTCAATTAATTTCCTGGTAAGAAAAAACGCTGATCAGACCTCTACTTATCTTCTTCAAATGCAGAGGCTGAGTTAACTGTTTACCTTGGAACCTGTCCCTGTAGTGTATCGGTCCACTTGAAATTCTGAATATATCGTAACTTGCTTTCCTGTGTAGATTCATCTGGTGAATTTATGAAACCTATATGAAGACACATACACTTTTAGTTTGAGAAGAAATATCACATGTTCCATTAGACTTTTCAGATCATTACTTTTCCAGGTGCCTGAATGAAACTTCTGGCCCTGTTCTCCCTGACCACATCCTACAGTCTCCAGATAGTACGTAATATGGAGAACACATACATTTAATTTCCAAAGTGTTAGAACATTCACCACCACTACAATCTCACATTTCTGAAACTCACGCATATCACAACTTACAACACTAAACTACCCAAATTTAAGAAGTCTAAGAATTAATGTGAACTTCTTCAAAGTTTTTTTTTTTAAACTCAGAAATAAATATAAATGACCAACCTTGTAAAAGTGAGAAGTACAAATCCGCTGCATTCTTCATCATTTCTGGGTTACAGCTCAGATCAGTGAACAGCTCAAGGAGTCGCGCCCTGGATGATCTCAGGTCACTTACATGAAACAGGGAAGGTAAAGCCATGGAGGCTGTGTTACAATACTCCATGTAAAAATGGCTTAAAGGTTTCACAAAAAAGGTTTAACACACACACACAATACGCACCCCACTTCCTTGAAGGTTTTTACCACATACAGAAGAATAAATCTAATTACACATGAATGAAGTTACTAATAACAATTGTTTAAGAAGGCATACTGTACTAAAATCAGTCCAGTCTAATTACAGGGCAAATTGTGGATACAATTATGTAATAAACATACATAGCAAGTTTTAATCAGAAAAATCAAACAAATGCATGCATTTCAAACTCAAGAGAGGAATTAAGAATGAACAACTTCAACTAGTTCATGGTAAGATTTTGGAAATAACAGAAACTTAATATATTTGCGTCTACTTTTAGAATCTCCTTATAGGGACTCTATTTTATTTTTATTTTTGGTACCAGGTATCAAACTCAGGACCTCATGCTTGCCAGGTAGGCACTGTGCTACTGAGCTATATCCCCAGCCCAAAGTGAAATAGCATTACACAACTCAGGGCACACGGAGAATGTCTAAAAACGTGTGGCCATTAAGTTTTAGAAATATTCTCTTGTCTCCATTCTGCTTTATTTCTCTGTAGCAAAAATAATGCACATCCGCCTTTTCTGCCTTGAAATTCATTCTTCCTTTAATACTAAGTTTCCCAGGTGCTTCTCCTATCACTACAAGTTCCTTGTTACTTTCCCTATGTCCTTTTCTCCCCATCTAAAAAATTTCCACCTTTGGCTTTCAGGTTTTCCCTTTAAGATCTCATCTTTCATTGCTTCCATTTCCAGGTCTAAACTATCACCTCTAACTTGTTCTGCTCACTTCCACACATTGCCCAGAAGGCGACTGAAGGCTCACTGAAGCTTCCAGAACTCACACTGCATAGAGATAGGCTGAAGACACTGGAAACGTGTGCAGACGACTGTAGAAAGACTAACTGTTACTGAAAGGCACCCAGAGTAGGGCCTGCAGACCCACACACTAGCATAAAGCACACACTCAATCGTTTGAGTGCAAGAATATCAGCTTGCAAGCATTTCCTTCTGATTTAGAAGGGGTGTAACGTAGCTGTCGTGTTTAGAGGAAAGGACAGACTTCACCTTGAGTGGTCCTAATGTAGTGCTTATACGTTAGTACTGACTCTAAGCAGTCTTATCTCAAGAAAGTATGTATCAATCTGACCAAAACGGAGCAGGCTTATGAATGTGTCACTGCTTGAGGTGTTTATCTAGAAGCTGAAAGGATGATTCTTGAACTAGGAAGAAACCTAAAATTTTTTAAATCTTTAAGGCCTATTTTAAGCTCAAGTATTGTGTGCCAGAAATTTCCATGTTAGGTGCTCAACTGTCACCGACAGCCCAACTTGTATAAAGCTAAACTCACCTTAAAATTATAGAATTTGAGGAAAATGAACTTTAGAAATATGTAATTTATGCCATATATCTGACACATCAGGAACCAGGTCCAAAGAAGTTAAGAGACTTGCTCACTGCTACAGGTAAACAGCTACTTGGCCACCAGCATCTGGAAGGCTAGATTAGGGGTGGCAAACTGTAATCTGCAGCTTGTTTTTGTATGGCCCACAACTTATTTATGATCAGCTCTCAAACTAAGGGTGAAGAGCCAGGTGTGGTGGTGCATGCCTCTAATCCCAGCACTAGGGAGGCTGAGGCAGGAGGATTGTTGTGAGTTCGAGGCCAGCCTGGGCTACAAAGTGAGCTCAAGACCAGCCTGAACTGCATAGTGAGACCCTGTCTCAAAAAAAACAAACACACACAAAATCAAACTAAGGGTGGTTTTTACATTTATAAAGGTTGCAGAACAAAGAAGAAAATGATCTTGAGTGGCTCACAAAACCTAAAATGTTTACTATTTAGTGATTTTCAAAATAAAGTTTGCTGATCAGTGGTCTAGAGACCAGGTGACCTCTCTGATTTTCCTCTACTGGTCCCACCACTGACTCGATTACTGAGGTTTTCTATATCAGAGACTACACCCTTTCTAATCTCCCAAAGCCAAGTGGCCAATCAGGTCAGCTGGCTCCTCTGAAGTATCTGCTGCTTCTCTTCATTTGCTGCAACCAAACCACTCTGTTCACTCTCCCTAGTCGATAATTCCGGGGATAGACGCGACTTTCTTCTTTCCCCTCCACCTCCCTCAGGAACCCTCCAGAACACTTTCTGTACAGGGCCACAGAATGAACTTTGAGGCTCTGTGGGTCACAAGGTCAGTTAGGACTACTCAGTTTTGCTGCTCAGGAGGCAGCCACAGCAGGCTCTAAATAAATGCGGGTCTGCCTAGGTTCCAATAAAACTTTATTTTTAAAAACGAACAGTAGGCTGAGCCTGTGGGACAGCTTGTAAACTTCTGAACTAAGGCATTCAATTTAAACCCAGCTCCAGTCCTTTCTCCTATGTGACTTCTTGCATGGCCATTCCAAGTCACGGGGACTTCTCCCTGCTCTGAACTCAATGAATTTACTGGCCAGTCAATTAATAATGTCCACCTCCTACTTTCTGGCGTCTCCCACATAAGGGTAAAACAAGCTTAACTCTCTCGTTGTCACTGCTTTAGTCTCCCAGGACACATTTATCAGTTTTACATTAGTGACATAACTTAGATGATCAAAGTTTAAATAATTTATGATTTTACTCTTCAATGTCATTTACAAATTGATAAGAAAATAAGTCTGAAGTTAGAGACAATGTGTTACATATTCCTATACTGCCCATGAAACCTAACAAAATACCTTGTACCCAAGAGTGACAACAAACCTCACACTTGTAGACAACAACTAAAACTTACTTGCACAGTCTCTCGGTCCTTCTTTTCAATCCTGGCCTTCCTTCCAGCCGTCATACCTCAGTGAAAGGAGTCACTGGTGAGGAGGTAATATGCTATTTTTGACAACCCTTAGGCTGTAACTACTTATTAGATCCTTCTTGCATATCTCTGTCTTCCTGAGAAACCACTTTGAAGATACCACCATGTATTACAGCAGCCATTGATATTTTCCTGCTAATCTATCCGTAACTGTGTTGTTTGTAATGTTCCTACCCTATTTCATAATGTATGTTTATTATTATGTGTTTCCTACAACAACCATTGAGAATAATTAATGATTTTTCAATAGGTCACTCATGTATAGCTCTATTTATTTTCTTTAGAAGCCACTTTGAAGATACCAAAGTATAGCACAACAACTCTTGATAATCTCCTACCTCTTTTGTCTCTAACTCACTATTATTTGTCTATTTGTTTTCCTGAGAAACTATTTTGTAGATAATAATACGTAAAACGATAACCACTGATAATTTCCTACCATTTTGTCTGTAATTTGCTAAGTTCCCCCTATTATTATGTTATCCTTCTTTTATTCTTTAAAAAAAAAAAAAAAATTAAAACTTACTTGCACATTTTTGAAGCAGGAAGGCCAGTGACCACACCATAGTAATTAAAAGAGACAGGAGCTGTAGCTTTCAATGGGTTCCTATGAAACCAATGGGTCATTTTCTCTAGATGTCTCCTGCAGAGAAAAAATATATAAAATTAAAGATAAAGCATTTCATAAATAATGAACATAGTGTAAAAATAACTTTTTCAGTTAAGAGTTTACTAGAGAATATGAGACAGGGACCACCTGGGAGACAGTGGTAGGACAGAAGGATGGGAAGGCAACTCATCTATCACCGTTCACAGCATGGCATTTTCAACAGACCCATAAGATCCTGATAAAACCACAAAAATACAACGTTTGCATGAAGTGAGAAACTGTTACCAAAGGGGCGAAAAGCCCAAATAAGCCCTTCCGCTTCCCTTGCTCTTAGTCAACTCATGAAGGTCACACAACGGAGCAGACATTATTAGGTTACCATTAGCTTTGCTATAGATAAGGCCGTTGACATTTGGGGACGGGGCAACAGTTGCCTGGGTCCCTTCCCAGGGACCTGAGGCTGCTTTTGCTGAGCACTGATTCTTCACAGAGCCTGATGGGTGACTAAAATGGGATAAAGGACTGGCATCTCTGTCTTCCTACTGTGTCTGCCCCCTGCTGTCTTAACTCGAGTCACACTCTACACATCTCTGCCTGGGGATGGATTCATCATTTAAAAATGCTTTTCCAAGGACTATTACACAGGCTTAATTTGCCTACTTCCCACTGTGTGTGTGTTTCTTCCATCCTAACTTGCCTTTCTCAGGAACTCCAGCACTAAGAGTCCTTCAGCCCTATCACGAGGCCAGGATGTTTATGCACGCTGACGACATCCTCGGAGTAACTAAGTAGTTCCTGAGCAAAGCTGACTGCCTGCCTGTTAGTCTGTCAACTATAAGACCAGGATGTTTTGTGCAGGAAAAAGGCATTCGATATACAGATATTTAACCAGGTCTAGGATAAGCTGTGTGTGACTACA
Source organism: Chinchilla lanigera (assembly GCF_000276665.1). Classification (NCBI taxonomy): domain Eukaryota; kingdom Metazoa; phylum Chordata; class Mammalia; order Rodentia; family Chinchillidae; genus Chinchilla; species Chinchilla lanigera. Next base: position 1,817,318 of record NW_004955520.1, read on the forward strand.
TGGTGGTCCAAATCTGTTACAAAAAGAAACACCTTTAGGAACCAATGAATGTGACTGGGTTTTAGCTCACAGCAGCAAATTAACAAAACCCTGCTGCTGTCTGTTCTGTGAGCAGCAGCTGGGTCACTTAGTCAAGTCACAGGGGCTTCTCCCTGCTCTGAACTCAGTGAATTTAATGGCCAGCCAATTAATAATGTCCATCTCCTACTTTATGGCATCTCTCACACTGCAATAAAACAAGCTTAACCTTTTCACTGTCACGGCTTTAGTCTCCAGGAACTAACCCCCAGCCCACCTTCCCCGGTTCTCCCCTTACAAAGCCTGCTGGTGCAGCAGGGTGTGTACTAACCCCACTGCCCCGCAGTATATACTTTACACGTAAGCTATTATATATAGAAGATGTACAATATAGTAATAGAACATTTCACCTCCACAAATCAATGTTGTTTTAACTGATGGTCTACCATTTATGGTAGTCTGTATTTAGATCAGGGCAATTAAAAAAAAACAGCATTTGGAAAACTGTCCAGAGTAACTGGAATGTTAAAATACAGTACAGAAGTGTATTTTAACACTACTCTAGCAACATTTACTTTATGTGCACAAAAATCACCTGAGGGTGAGTGGATCTTGCTAAGAGGAAAGTTCTAGATCACTGTGTGTGGAACCTGAGATGCTGATGCAGTTTTGAGTAGGTGAGAGGGTTACAGGGCCAGCTGCACGCAATTCCTGTACGAGACTGACTTGGTGACCCTCACTTACACTGCTCAAGCTAGCGAGACAGACAGGCTTTCAGTTAACTGTATTTCCCCCATACTGTGGACACCAATGGATTAGTTCTAGCACGGATTCTCTAATAAAGGCACTTCCCATAAAACAGCAGGAAAAATCACGCCCGTAACAAAAAAGTGCATTCGATTAATAACTTCTATTCTAAAAAAGAAAACAGTTGAAAAACTCCGTGAAACGCTACATTAAAAAAAGGCCACGTCTCGCGCCCACAAGGCCCTGCCTACCCAGTGCGGGGCAGGATCCCGGACCGGCAAGCCGACTGAACACGCAGGCGGACTCCCGGAAGTAACAGTGGCTTCGGACAAGCCTCGCCCGCGGGGAGCGGCGCACAAGGTCGTCACCAGACTTCTCCCCGCACGAGCGCGGCGGCGGCGGGGCGGCACAGCAAGCGCCGTTCTACGGGACTCGCTGCCACTCACTCGCGACGACACTGGTTTTCAGAAGCAGCACACGGCGGACAGAGGAACTCCGCGTCCTCTACGAAAACCGAGGGGGCTTCACTTACGACCCAAAGCTTCACAGGACAGCACCGGAACACCTTCCGGGTAAACCCGCCTTCCGGGGAAGCCTAAGCGACCGGCGTCGCCCAGTTCCCCGAGGGCAGCGCGGCCGCCCCGCTCCACTTCGGGGAGCAAGTATTCCGCTCTTGCGTCTCCCGGGCGTCGCCTCTCGGCCTGGCCCGCGAACGGTGGGCGGCCCCCAGAGCAGGAGCGAAGGTCCCCGAGGACACCTGCTCGCCCACCGCGAGGCCGGGCCCGACCTACCTGAGGTGGCCGCGAGCCCAGCGCCCACTTCCTGTTTACCCGGCACTTCCCCAGGCGACGCCGAGCCCCGTCTGCGCACGCGCCGACTCTACGACAGGCCAGGCAAGGGAAAGCCGATGCTATCGCCCCGGGAGGGATGGGCAGACGACGGCCGAACACTATTCAGTTTGGGTTATCGGAAGCCAGTTCAGACGCAGAGCAAGCAAATCTAGCTGTCAGTATTATTGACTTGTGGCACCAATGTGGAACTTCTGTCGTTTGTTTCAGGGCATCAGAAGCCGACTTTTTAAAGCAGCATCCAAAAGTGGGCGGCTGCTGCTTGAGATTTAGGGATCAACAGGGGAGGGAGAGCAAGGGTAAAGGCACATCCTCAGACACACTTACCGGGCCCCGCAGACTCAGCGCGGCACTTCTCCTGGGGGGAGAAGGGCAAAATCGTGGTCCACAGAGAGAGGGAGTGACGAGCCGAGAGTACTCAGCTGGAGTGACCGGAAGTAGTGCCGAGCCGGTGATCACGTGGCCAGCGCCATGACAGTTACCGAGGCAACAGGAAGCTAGACAGGCGCCCCGCGGGGGTCACGTGATTGGCGCCATGACAGCTAGCGAGGCGGTGGGCCGTCAGGCGGGCGCCGGGGCGCGGTCACGTGACTGCCGCCATGACAGGTGTCGAGGCGGCAGTGAGCGCCGGAGGGTCGCCGCCCCTCGGAGCGCCGAGTTCAGCAGTTCTCTGTCGCGTCTGCTCCCTGGCCCTCCCACCTGAGCTTCGGTGGCGTCCCCAGAGAGGCAGGGCAGAGGCGCCGGCGCGCCGCGCCCAGGGAGGCCGCGCAGTGGCATGGC
>NW_004955520.1:1819895-1869247 GCF_000276665.1 Chinchilla lanigera
CGGCCGTGGCGGTTGCTCCCGGCCCCATTAATGTCGGGGCCCGGCCCGGGGAGGATGGCGCCCTAGAGCCCGGGCTCGCTGGGGCCGGGGCGGGAGGGCCGGGGCGGGCGCCGGCCATGTCGGAGGGGACTCGCAGTCTGCTGCAGCGCTGGGGCGCCAGCTTTAGGAGAGGCGCCGACTTCGACTCCTGGGGCCAGCTGGTGGAGGCGATAGACGAGTATCAGATGTGAGTGACAGCCCGGCCTCCGCCGTCGTGTCTCGTCGGGTGGGTCCCGGTCCCGAGCCGGGCTGGGACGCCGGGCGGCGGGGGCGGCCGGGCAGGTCCGCTCAACAGGTGGCCCCTCTTCCCAGCCTGCCTGGCGTCTCGCGCTGCCCCGCCTCTCGGGGTGCCACCCCGCGGTCTCTTCGGAGCTTTGCGGAGTACTTTGTGTTCCCCACCCGCGTCCCAGGGGCGAGTGGCTTCACTGTGCCTTCCCCCTCCGGGGAGGGGAGAGGCGGGAGCTGGATGCAGTTCCAGGGAGGGGGCTTCCAGGAGGCTGCGAGGGTCAGGGGTGCTTGGCCTGAAAGAAGGTGGCCGAAAGAAGGCCACCCTCTCGCTGCTCCTCCACCCCTTTCTGGTGAGCGTGTTTTCACAATTTCGTTTCGGTTTCTGGGACTGTTATTTGCTAGGCTGGGTCCCACCCACCCCCTCGCTCGGCTGCTCTGGGTGGAGTCGCGCAGGATGTGAAATGCGGAGAGCAAAATGTGCATTAATAGACCACGCACGGGAGCACCCCCGCCCCGGGGTTCCTTGTCCTCTTCCTGTGTACAGTGTGTAGCCTCGGGGTACTGTCAGTGCCAGTTTCTTTATCAGCCTAAGTCTGATTTTTCTGGCTTCCCCTCCGAAACTTTAGGGTTGGTTTTAAAAGACTAGATTTATGTACAAATAAAAATCTTGCCTGGTTTCTTGGACGTATTACTGAACGCGAGAACTCCCTACAAAAATGCTATTGTTTGCAAACTGTTGCCATTAATTACTTCTTGGTTTAAAGTAAGATAGTGTTTGAGGTTTCTGAGTTTGAAACCATGTGTGGGTAAAATCTGCCCTCCACCCCGTGACTTCTGGAAAGAACGCAGAATTGGTACTTGGAAAGTGAAAACTCCTATCCCCCCCTCGTAGTGATTTGTTTTTCTTTGACCATTAATTTAGATGTGTAGATGGTCTTTACCCCATTGTACTGACTTTGAATTGCCAGTATTTTCAAAAAGCTTGAGAACAGTTTTGCTCTAGGCCATTTCTCTGCGCCTAACAACCAGTGGCATTTATTGTGCACGTCCGCAGGATTCGTTTGAGAGTGTAATTATTCTCATTTTATAAAGGGGGGACACTGAAGCCCATGTTAAACGTGCTACTCAGGATCACAAAATGATACCACTGAAATCTGGGATTTAGTTTCCTTCCAAATCCCGTCTGCTGTAATACAGAGGTGCTGAAGATGTTTTATTTGACAAATATCAATAGAGTAATTCTGTGAATAAATCAACAAATTTCAAGATTCCTTCCCTGCAAGAGAACATACCCACCACACTATAGCCCGTTAGACAGTGCCCCTGTATCCTCATTGCGTGTGTTCATGAAAACCGCCTGAGATACAAAGCCACCTCTGCTAGAATGTGGGACCCAGCAGCTGTGGGCACTGGGCAGCAGACCGCCTAGTGGAAAGTGAAGAGTACCATGTCTAATTGAAATTACAAAGGAAAATGGAGTATGCAAGCTGTTCAGTTGGAATTTCTGGAGGCATCTGAATGAGGGTAATGGCACACATACGAATCCATTGTTAGGTCTCAATGCTAGTCTTTAAATTTCGTGATTCGGAGTAGTTCCAATTACTATAAAAAAGCATTAAGTTTCAATAGAAATACATAATGATTGGCTTAACTTTTGTAAACATGCAGGCTATACATAACATGAGGTTGAGTGTACAATTTCATAATCTGGGAAATGAAGGCGAATTGCCACTCTACTTGAAAGAGCTGTTCGGAGGAAAGGCTGCAGCCAGGACCAGCGGGAGATCACTGCAACGATGTGAGCAGTTAGTGACAGAAGTTTGCAGTGACTGCGTATGGAGGGTGAACAAGGAGGACCTTCTTAAGATGGAGATTTCTAACGGAGTGGGTGTAATGTCTTTTTGCTCATACCATCTCAGAGCTGTGCCATCAACATGTAAGGATACTGTAGCTTCTACAGTTTCATCACTGAGCAAGTGAGGACTGGGGCCTGAAGAATAAAACCTGATTTCTGCCCTCCAGGCACTTGAGTTTAATGGAACATTTCAAACTAACAGCTGTTTCAGGACCTCAAGTCTGAAAAATAAACGTTCCATATACTTTGCTGTTTCCAGAAGCATTGCTCCTGTTTCAGGGCTTTTGTATTTTTTCTGAAACATTCTTCCCTCCTGGGTCACTTGGTCACCTCCTTCAGGTCTGTGTCCAAATATCATTGTTTTCAACGAGGATAAAATTGCCAAGCCTCCTGTCGGTCTCTACTTCCTCTCCCTCAGTCTAGCACATCCCTTCCATGCTGCTTCATTTGTTTACTACAGTGTCTGACAATCTGAAACACACTCTGCAACTCTCTGTTCCTCTACTGGAAGGTAAGCTCTTGGAGCGCAGAGTGGGAGGATGTGTGTTCTGGCCTCTACTCTCCAGAGCGGTGCTGGGCTGTCAGTACATGGTGGTTTCCTTAGGTGTTATGAAATTATTATATTCAGTTTGGATGAATTCAGGGGTGTTCTGTGGAAGCACGGAGGGGCTGATGCCAAAGTGCTATTGAACCTTTAAAGAGATTATGTCAAATTGTTACCCAGAACACACATGACCAGTTACAGATACCTCCATTTGGCAGGCCACCTTCTGCAGTTCCCTCCCTTGTGCTGCTCCTTGCTGTGGTGGAGTGCAGGGGAACTGTGGTTCCCCGTCAGGCCTTTCCCGGCGTGGATCCTGACGTATTTCTGCAGCGTGTGGGTGCGCGAGGAGTACCTGTTAAATGCATGGGTGGCTTTGAAGACTGGGCAGCACCTGCTTTTAAAGGTATCTTTATGGTGTGGTATAGCTGTGCTGCCTTCAGTGTGGTCCCTAGGTTGGAGCTGGTCTGCAACAAGATAAAGACATTGAGCCAAACGTTTTGAAACTCTGTAGCAACTTGACCTCATGTTATTTTCTAAATTGTATCTTCAAAATGTATTATACTGGAACAGATTGGGAGGAAAAACTAGTCCTTCACTGCAGTTTGAAAAGTGCTGACTTCTGTGTCTCTGTGGGTTTCCAACAGTGACATATTGATGTGCTTAAAGTGTTGAAAACTACCCTGTGCTGGGCCTGTTGGCGCACTCCTGTAATCCCAGCATTCAGGAGGCTGAGACAGAAGGATCCCTATGAGTTTGAGGTCAGCCTGGGCTATATAGGGAGACCCTGTCAAAATACCAAAAACCCCCAAACGAACGAACAAAAAACCCCACCCAAAATAAAAGCAGCTTCCCCCTTGAGCATGGTCCCCTGGTAGGCATCTTTGTAGAGTGAGAGGGGTCTCCAGAGAAGAACACTGACAAGTTTCTCACCTTTTGTTTACTGATCTGACAGCCAGACCAGGTAAATTTTCCTTCAGTGGACAAAATCAGGTCTCACTTTGTCTTGAAATGGCAGAGTCTTGTGGATTTACAATTTTTTTTTTTTTTTTTTTTTATGATGTTTTTTTTTTTTTTTCTTTTTTTTGGTTTTTCTCCGGTACCGGGAACCGAACTCACGACCTTGCGCTTGCCAGGCAGGCGTTTTTGCCGCTGAGCTAAACCCCCAGCCCCTTTTAAAAACAATTCTATTAAGGTATGATTTTTCTTTTTGGTACTGGGAATCGAACTCAGGACCTTGGGCTTGCCAAGCAAGGCACTGTGCTGCTGATCTATATCCTCAGCTCCAAAGTATAATTTTTATATAATGATTGTACATGTATAATTTAATGTTTTTTTAAGTTAATTTACATAGTTGTATAAGTATTGGCAAAGTCAAGTTTCAGAACAGTTCCTTTGTGGACACGCCCTGTGTGCACAGTAGCCCCAGGTAGCTGCTCATCTACATCCTGTCTCTTTACTTTTGACTTCTGGGCGTTTCGTGTAATTTGAATTACCTAATACATGATCTTTTGCATCTGGCCTTTTCCAGTTATGATGTTTTTAAGGTTCACCTACGTTGTAGCATATATCAGTACTTTCCCCCTTTCTTATTGCTGAATACTACTACCTTTTATGGAGCCAGCACATTTGGTGTGTGCATTCATGTTGTTGGACATCTGGAGTTTTGCTTATATCAGTAATACTACCCTGAGCCTTGACATACAATTCTTTATGTAGGCACATGGTTTCCTTTCTTTTGGTAGGTATTTGTAAGTGGAATCGCTGGATCATATATTAAACAGGTCATACGTTAATTTTTTTAAAAAAAACTGTCAAATTGTTGAAATTGGGTATGCCATTCTATATTTCTCCCAGCTGTGTGTGAGGGTGCTTGTCTCTGCATGTGGCTGACATGTGTTAGTGTCTTTTTGATCATCGGCATTCTAAGTAAGTCCATAGTGTGCCTCACTGTAGTTTTAATTTACATTTCCCTAATGACTAATGACACTGAGTAGCTTTTTATATGCAGAGGGAACTCTGTAGATGTATCTGTGAAGTGTCTTTTCCTATCTTTTGCCTATTTTAATTGCATCATCTTTCACCTGTTGAGTTGTAAGGGCTCTTTCTATATTCTGAATAGAGATCCTTTATTTTTGCAACCTCCCAGTCCATTGCCTAAGTTTTGAAAATAGGATCTGTTTGAATTAGCATGCTTTCTGCTGATTAGTGTTTGGGCAGGAGATTAGATCTATACTCTTTCTTCTAGCATTAATTCTGCTTAGGTTGATAACCACTATTAACAAATGATGTGTAGAAACTGCCATACCACATATTCCCTTGAGTTCATGCATGTAGGGTAAACACTGCTAAAGATATAGGCGAATGGGTCCCAGTGGAGCACCCCCTAGGTGGAGCTCAGCAAGAGTTGCAAAACAAAGTCTAGAACAAGGACAATGGCTGTATTTGTTTCTTGTATAGAATTTACAAAAAGTGAATCTATGAAATTCTAGGGAAAATATTATGAGGTTTTCAGCTTTGGAAGAAAAGATATTAATGGATGGAAGCCGCTTGATGTATAACGTGATGACACTATCCTGGTGAAAGTTAGGAGTTGTTGGAAAGAATTTTTTGCTTTATAATAAGGAATGCAAACATTCCATGAATTGGGTAGAGGTGATCAAGAATAAGACCTGACCCTTAAGGATGTGATTTTTGAGGGGCTGCGGGATTTAGCTCAGTGGTACAGCACCTACCTGGCAAGCAAGAGGTCCTGAATTTGATTCCCCTTCCCCACCAAGGAAAAAAAAAAAAAAGGATATGATTTTTGGAAACATGATGAACTATCCTCTTAAATTGTCCTGGTAGAAAAGGTTACACTTGCTACCCTTTGTCCTCATTGCCCACCCAGAATAATATACTTGGGAGTTTTATTTTTAAATTCTTTTGCCAGTTTTTCACCCTGGAATTTTTTATTGAGATAAACATATAACAGAAAACTCAGTTTTAAACAGGCAGTTCAGTTCATTTTAGGTTATTCACAGTGTGTGCCACCATCATTACTTCTAATTCCCAAACATTCCATCATCCCCAAAGGAAATCCTGTACCTAGTATTAGTCGCTCCAAATTACCCCCCTTTGCAAGCAACCACTAATGTGCTTTCTATTTTTGGTCTGACCTGTTCTGGACACTTCATGTAAATGAAGTCATATGCAATCTTTTGCATCTGGCTTCTTTAATTTGGTGTAATGTTTTTGAAGTTCATGTTGTAGCATGTTACCTGAATTTCATTCACTTTGTGACTATATAATATTCCATTGAATAGACATAGCACATTTTGTTCACCATTCATCGGGTGGAAAACCTCTGGCTGTTACAAATAATGCTCCTGTAAGCATTTGTATACAGATTTTTTTTGTATGAACTTGTATTTTCAATTCTTTGAGTTAATTAAGACTTTGATTTCACAGTGGGTTGTAGCATTTTTTATTGTCATCAGCAATGTATGAGGGTTCTGTTGTGATTACTTTTCTCATGTTGCTGAGACAAAATACCAGACTCCCAAAATTAAGGAAGGAAAGGTTTATTTAGCTCACAGTTTGTGGAGGTTTCAGTCTGTAATCAGCTGGCTCCAGGGCATGGTGGCATGGCACAGGAGCAACTGTTCAAGGTGGCAAAAGACGGTAAAAGCAACCAGCAAAAGTGGGAAAGAGCTAGCCTCTTTTCCTCCCTTATATTGTAAGCTGGCCATCAGCCCTGTGGTGGGTGTAGCACTCAGACCATCTCAGTGCCCTCTTCTTGCACAGGCTCAGGATGTTTACAAAGTGAGAACCTTGCCCCCTGCTGAGTCATTTAAACTTCTAAACTTCTCAAGTTGACACAGTGAACAACATCCTAGGGGTAAAGGATGTCTTCTGCACACTAGGATGTAGAACTGCTGAGTTACTTAGTTAAGCTTATAGGTTTCTCAAGTTGACACAGTGTGTCAACCATAACAGTTTCCAATTTTTTTCATTCTCCCCAAAATCTCTTATTTTCTCCTCTCTGTTTTAGTTTTAAAATTAGGTCTATGATGTGGTTGTGAGGTGGTATCTCATAGTTTTGATACACATTTCTCAAATGACAAATGTTGTAGCCAGAGTTTGCAAAGGAAACTATTTAATACAGGACACCTAATTTATAGGATTATTTTATAACATTCACCCAAAAAGTCAAATGCAGAAGAGTATACAGGAGATCTGTCCATGCACTACAGACCCAAAGAACCCAGCCAAGGGCTTAGATTCCATGGCAATATCCTGCACAAGTCCAAATGGAGGCATAGAACCCGTGACCATGTCTCATGCAAGCCTGTATTGAGCATCTGAACTGGGAAGGCCCAAAGATCAGTGGTGGAAGCTAGAAATTCTGCACCAGTGGGATGAAGGATCTGTGTCAGCAGGCTGAGGGATCTGCACTAGAGCCAGGAAGTGACACTCAAGGTAAGGACCAGAGCTTCCCGAAAAGTACCACAGCCACCCTCAGCAACAGTGAGGATCCAGACTCCTAGGATGAGAACAGTGAGTTTGTATCAGGAAAGCCAGTATGACAAGCATCTCCAGAAGGATCAACCGCACACCATCTTCCCCCAGAGCCAGGATCCGATGCCCAAAGTAAGGACCAGAGCTCCCCCAAGGTGAACCATGGCCATCCTCAGTGATGAGGTCCCAAGCTTCTCTGATGATAACAGCCGAGTTCAATCAGGAAAACCAGTGTCACAGTCTTCTCCAGGAGAATCAACAGCACACCTCCCCCCACCAGTTCTCCTTTTATGCTGTTGGCAACAGTCCTCAGGTGGGCCTCCCACACCCAGCACCAAGCTGATTTCAGTTCAGCTGGGTGTTACAAGTTGACCACCATTTGTAAATCCACCACAACTAAGGATGTTGAGTATCTTCTCATGTGCTTATTGGACATTTTCATACATCTTTGGAGACACGTTTATTCAAATTTTTGCCAAAATTGGCTATTTGTTGATTATCTGTAAAAGCCTTTGTATTGATTATTTGTATGAGTCCTTTGGTTTTTGTTGCCTCAGAAATAGCTTTGGGTCCTCACCAATTAACTTGGATTAATAACATATATCCCCGCTTTAAAACTCATCTGAGCTGGGTGTGGTGGTGCATGCCTGAATCCCAGCACTCGGGAGGATTGCTGTAAATTCGAGGCCAGCCTGGACTACATAGTGAGCTCAAGACCAGCCTGAACTATACAAAGTGAGACCCTGTCTAAAAAAAAAAAAAAAAAAAAAAAAACCTCATCCAAGGCTTGTCTGCTTTTTTTGTTTTGTTTTGTTTTTTGTTTTTTTCTGGTACCGGGAATCAAACTCATGACCTTGCGCTTGCCAGACAGGCGCTGTGCCGCTGAGCTAAATCCCCAGCCCCCATTTTTTTTAAGTGTGATGATAATTGGGCAAGTAAATATTTCTGTTTCTGATGAGTGCAGAACTTTCTAATTTTCAGAAAAGTTTCCAGAAGTATATTTTGATAAGAGTATCATCACTTTGTCAGGGCTATAATTTGGGTTCGGACTAATTAAATTAATGATAAATGCATAAAATTCTTCTGGTTGATATTGTTACTGGTGTTCACTGGCAGTGGGTAAGCAGAATCTGGACAACTACGTACTGGCTACTTATAGAACAAATTTGTACACACTAGAGAGAGCTGGATTAGATGCCCTTTGAGATTCCTTCCAGCTCTGAGATTTTGTTTTTACCACCTAAAGCTAAAGTTTACCCCGGTGGAATGGTATGAAAAGTACTGTATCTTATTTTCATCATGGTGGTGTGGAGTTTGATTCTAATGGTAATGTAGATTAATACTTTGAAAACAGAACGAAGTATTGCTGTGCTTTACTATCTTTAAAAGATTGAATTTTTTTACCTTGTTGCAGTTGAGATAGTTTGCTTTATTTCAATTCTAAAGAATGTTTTCTCCTTACAGATTAGCAAGACATCTACAAAAAGAGGCCCAAGCGCAACACAATAATTCTGAATTCACAGAAGAACAAAAGGTACCACAAAATAATCTCTAGATATAGCCGATTCCAAATGGAAAGGGTTCATCTGTTACTCAAAAATAAACCAAAAAAAAAAAAAAAAAGAAAATGGTTACAAATAAGTCAAAACAGAACAGAACAAACAAAAACTAACCATACTGGTTATGCTTAGTCTAACATTAAGTGCTTATTTGGAGACACCATATAACTTATCACTTAATGAATTTCTTTGCTCAGCCATGGAGGGTTTGCTTAACTGTGCTGGCGACCGCCCTCTCAGGGAGAGGAGGGAGCCCAGCCGGGAGCTCAGTTAGAGTCTCTTGGGAAAACAGGACTGTGAATAATCGCATCCCACCTCCACATGGACTGACTTTGAGCTTTCAGAACTCTACTTCCTCTCAAAACCAGCCAGCAAACCCACACAATCAGATCAAACAAACCAATAAAATCACTGAAAAAAAGTGAGTTTAAGTCAAGAATTTGCCTTACAAATCAATCAGCAAAATCAGTGTACAAAGTTGCAAAATGCTTTGGTGGTGTTTTCTCTTTGAATTGGAACTTTTGTGTGTCAGGGTGAGTCCCTGAACTCTTAGAGACTGTGGAAAATGGGCTACATTAAAGAGACCAGTCAAAAAGAGAACAGAATTTCTCTAGGTTCATTGAAAAGAAAGGTTTGTGCTAATATTGTTTGGATGATTAAATGCCTATATCTTGTACTCTGAGTAACTAAAGATAACAATATGTAGTGTATTAACCAGTTACCCTCCTGTTATCTTGTTTTGAAATTTTGGAGTTTTTTTCTCTTTAAAAAAATGTGAGAAGTGGGAGGAAGCAGTTCCCATTTTATCCCGGCTCCAGCTAGCTCAGGGTAAGTCAACCTTTCATCCGGTAGAGTGAAAAAAAGTCTTAGTCTTTCCTGCATCTCAAGCCTAAACAAATTTGTTTAGCCTGCAGACATTGTTCATTGAGTCTGAGTTAACAGGAGTTTGGGAAGAAAAAGTCTCCAAAGATTAGAAATTAGCCATATTTCTTGCCCAAATTAGTATATTTACATTTTTAAAATATTTAGACTTCAAGTTACATAAATTGTATTTCTAGAAAATTCATGTTGTACAATTTAAAACAATATTTTTCTTTTTCCCTTAATAATTGCTAATATCCACAATAGTTTTAGGAGACTTGGAGTTTTAGCCCTGGAAAAATAGTTATCATGGAGAAAGCAGCTGATTTGCTTAAGGAAGGGAACAGGTTATCGCAGCAATGGTGAACCTTTTAGAGAACAAGTGCCCAAACTATAACCCTCTTATTTATTGCAAAGTGTCAGTGTTGCTGGGCATGGTGGCACATACCTGTAATTTCTGCACTGGGGAGGCTGAGGCAGGAGGATCACCTCGAGTTCGAGATCAGCCTGAACTACACAGCAAGATCCTGTCTCAAAAAGACCGCCCCCCTCCCGCAAAAAAAAAAAATAAATAAAGTGCCAACATTGCAATTAAACCTGAATATGGAGTTTTAGTTTGGAAAAATACCTGTTATGCAATGCTTGGCTGCTGGGTGGCTTGGCTCGTGTGCCCGCAGAGAGGCCTCTGTGTGCTTGCCATGGTGTACGTGCCATAGGTTTGCCATTGCTGGACTTTTCACTTGAGCACCTCTGTGAGATTTGCGAGTCTTTCTAGGAGTTGAGTAGGAATTGATCAGTTGGTGTCACAGATTTGGGACTTAAAATGCCTGAATTTTGGTGAATAGAACCAAAGTAGATAAATCATTGATAAGTGTGTTATGAATATAGAAACAGTGAAAGCTTAAGGAACTTTAAAAATTTTTAGTGACCTCGTATTTTATTCACCTGTTTGCCTTGAGTTACTTCTGTGTTTTATTGCCAGTATCTGTTGCTTGGGAACAAGACTGGTGAGCCGTAAGACCCCAAGTAAGAAGTGGTTTGACCTCTTAAAACATAATAATAAAATCCCATGTACACATGCAAATACCACCAGGAGGTGAGCCTTGCATTGTGACTAGACTAGAGAGAAAAAGCTTAACCTTAATTTTCTTGAAAATGTTTGATAGTGCTGCTTGTTCTTTAATCTATGGCTGTCCCACAGCAGCCACCGGGTTACTGTCCTTTCTCAACTTCTCATTGGTAACAAAGACACCAGCAGGGTGTGGTGGTGCACACTTGTAATCCCAGTAATCGGTGGGTTGAGGCAGGAGGATGGCTGAGAGTTCAAGACTAGCCTGGGCTACATGATGAGTTTAAGGCCAGCCTGAACTACACAGCGAGACCTCTATCTCATAAAACAAAGACAAAAACAAACAAAAATGCCCAGGAGCCAGGAAGCAGCTCGGCCTAGAAGAGCAAGCTGAGCTCTGGAGTCAGTAGCGTCTGCGTTTGCCTCTGGCTTAGTGCCTGAATTTTTCTGTGTGTGAAAGTGGCGATAGATAACCATAAGTGACCTCAGAGGTGTTCTCCCCAGACAAACCTCTGGTGACTCTGCCTGGGGGTCGCTGTGGCCGACTCTCGGGCGTGCCACTGGTCATGGAGAGGACCTTGGGCTGTTCTGTCTCTCACAAGGAGGAGAAAGCAGGTGGGGTGCACTGAGAAGAAATTGCATTTTCTTTAAAAACACAGGGGAGCAGCCACAACTGACCAAAAAACTGTGACAGGTTCCCAGGCTGTACCTAATATCACATAGACAGAAGGTTCTTAGAGGCCCCACATTAATAAATAATTAGAAAATAATAATCTTCCAGACACATTCTGGGGAGTATTGGTTCTGAAAAATAAATAGATGTTGTTGGGCAGTTGCTGATCTCTCCCGCCTTCACCGTGCTGGTGTGTGTGTTGGATATTTGAAAGGTGGGAGTGTGCAGTATTCTCAGGTTTGCCTTTGGGTGTCACCTCTCCTCCCCCGCCTTTGCATACGGCTCACTGTGTCTCCAGTTCCGCAGAACATCAGATGGGAGATTTCAGCACAAACTTTTGGACCTGCAAAACGGATTTAATGCTATGCCTGGTACATAAGCTGGAGAAATAGCGCCACTGTATTCTCCTCAAAATAGGAAAAGAGAGAATATTCCTTCCTTTCTTAGCAAAACTGTTTATGTTTTCTATTTTAAATTATGTACTTTATACTTTCACTATTATCAGTGTTTTGGTAGCAATGTTTTGGTAGATCTTAGAATTATAGCAACCATTTAATAATTTGTGGGACTTTGATAGATTTTTTTTCTAAAAAAAACCTATCATATTTGTATCTGTATGCAGCTTTTTCCTGTCTACCTCACATTGAAGTCTCAAAAATACTTGATGAATAAGTGGTTTGTTGCATCTTGGGTTATTGATATTTATTTGTGATTATTTTAAGATAAGTCCTAATTTTAGAAAAACTTACATTGTTTTTAAATCTGAAGAACTCTGTAGCAGAACTACTATTCTCTCCTAGCCAAATTAGTTGGTGTGGGACAGTGTAAAAACTTCAGATGAATCTTTTATTCTTACTATTCTCAAAAGATTTCTGGTGTAAAATAAGACCAGATTCTTATTTTGCCCTCCCTCATGATTAGCTTTCGTTTCGGTTCTCCGATAGTTTTATCATTATAAAAACTGCGTTTAGTAGCCAAGGAAAAGCTGCCAAAAGCTTTCGTTCCCCTGAATTCCCTGCTTTGGTGTAGTAGATTTTCTCACATAAGTTTCTGGACCGAGAAGAACTTCCTGTCTTATGACACTTAGGAAGTTTTCCCATTTTGTGTCAGATTTGATGGCATGAGAACCCAGCACTGAGCGCTTGCCTTATGTTTCTAGGGTCCCCGCCTGTGCCACCTTCCCCGTCCCCTCTCCCACCCCCAGCTAGACAACTGGCTGTTTAAATATGAAAACACTAAGCCCGGATTAAGTGAAACTACACTGCTTTTTGTATATTTTTAAATTGGTTTTTCCTTATATAAATTGAGTACCTTTTAGCAAGATTAAATTGATTCTTTAATTGTTTGTTTTTATCTATCTTTTCTCTGAACTTTCTTGAAGTCTTCCTAAAATTGAACATCATTTACCTGCAGTGCTTAGTGTGAAGGCACGTTAACTGTCAGCACTTACCCTCACACATGCAGCTGTGCCTCGTAATCGTTTTCGGAACTGTCCTACAAAAGGTGCAACGACTTCAGTAGCAAGATCTGGTTTTGACATAAATAAGTTCTGCATGTGTTAAAGGTTATTGCCACAGCTGACATGATAGTGTTTCACTCTTTTTTTAATACTGGGCTTGGGTGTGGTCCCTTAAAATAGTTATGAATAATGCCTATTGGTATTTTGCCATAGTTCAGTACATTTCTGTTAAAAAGCTGTTGCTTCTGCCTAGCTTGGAGAAACATTTAAAATTAAAATAGTTTATCAGTGGCCTCCCAGTTGTTAGTCTGCAACCTTTTTATCTTAAACATGGAAAGGATGAGATCAAATGGATTTTGTAGTAAAGAAGGGAAAGAAGTTTACTGTTTTTAAAGACTAACTCATTCACATATCTCAGTACAGACACAGTTCTTACAAGAGAACGTAAGTGGCGGCAGCTCAGTGGCCGCACTCTAGTTAAAGTGCGCGCCTCATGCTGTGTTGTGCAGAAGGGCTGGTGCCTCAGCTGGCACATGTGTAAGTGGCGGGGTCTGACTGGGCCCTAGGGCAGACTAAGGACGTCCCTCGGGAGAGCTGCTGCTTTGGACACACTCCATGGTCGCTCAGGACTGTTCCCTGGCTCGGCCAGAGCTGAGTAGTGTCCTTGAGCAGCAGGGATTTGAGGGCA
Organism: Chinchilla lanigera; assembly: GCF_000276665.1. Taxonomy (NCBI): domain Eukaryota; kingdom Metazoa; phylum Chordata; class Mammalia; order Rodentia; family Chinchillidae; genus Chinchilla; species Chinchilla lanigera. The sequence goes on from NW_004955520.1 coordinate 1,833,368, forward strand.
GCAGAGCGTGCCTAGCAAAGGCTACTGCTACTTTCCACAGAATAGCGGCTTAAAATGTGAGTCTCTTGAATCCCTTTACAGTTACCGTGTATGAATGTAGTTGCCAAATGTAGACTTGCAAAACGGAATGAGATGTTTCCAAACATTTATACCAGGACTGAAGAGGATGTTTCAGGCTGTGGACGTGGTGAGCCCCTAGCCGGCTCCAGACGGGCCCCTTGGGGCCTGGCATCCTGCTGCTGGTCTGCAGCGCCCACCTACCTGAGTCCTCAAGTTCCCCTTCCCTCCTCACTCACCTTCCAAAGAAAGTCAGCCTGAACCTCCCCTGTAGTCCCGTGTGCTGGGCGTGTGCAGGGCGTGTGCAGGGCGTCAGTGCACTTTGAGAAATGCCCCCTTCCAGGATAGTGTGTCATGCAGGCGTCGCAGACACTGCACGCACACCTCGTCCCTGCAGGGACTTCAGAAATGCCGGGAAGGACCTAGATGTGTGGGTGGACATAATTCAGCCATCTTCCCTGAGAATTTCTTTTGTGAATCTCTTTCATTTCCCCAGTCATGTGAACCCTTGAAATAACCTGATTTTGCCTTTAGTTTTTTTTCCTTTTCTGTTTCAACCTGTGAATGCTTTTATGGGGGAGAGGCATACTGGGGATTGAACCCAGGGTATTTGCACTGAGCTACATATCCAGCTCTTTTTTATTTTGAGACAGGGTCTTATTAAGTTGCTAAGTTACACGGGCTGGGCTTGAACTAGGAATCCTCCTGCTTCAGCCTCCCAATTTGCAGGGATTGCAGGTGTGGGCCATCAGGCACAGTACAGCAGTCTTCCTTAAAGGCAGAGGTGACGTCCTGAACAGAAACTTTCTGTGTAGCCTGTCACTGCAGCAATCCCCATCTCTCAGCTAGGTGTTGAAGGCCATTCATTTCAGGATGGAATGGGCAGCTTTGCCTCTCACACGTTTCCCTGTGCTTCCCGTTTGGGGCTGTAGCCGGTTGACAGAGGGTGATTTTCTAAATGCCTTCACTGCCCCGCTTCTGTTTCCTAATGCAGATCTTGTTTCTTTAGGATGTACCATGGCTCACTTTGCTGAACCTTACAGAACTGTCTTTGCTTTTGAGTTTCGGTGACTCTGTGTGGTCTCATACGGTAGAACACAGAGTTATAAACGCAGTGACTGTCCTGTCACTTACAGTCACTTTGTAACTCACTAAACAGATCTGACTGTAAACTGTGCCCCATTTTTCACAGGTATTATTACCTATATGTTGAACAAGTCAGGGTTCATCGTAATTATACCATGATGCTGACTTGCAGACATTTTTGCACTTAAGTCTTTTAGTGGCTATCAGGCTTTATGGAAAAGAGAAGATGAACCCTGGGCGGAAAGGTTGTTGGGAAACCCTTTTCATTTCCCTTTTAATTTTCTCTAGTTTTACATTAATTTTTAACTGTAACGTGGTGGGGCAGTGTGTTTGGGTAGTGTATACCTTGTGTAATGCTTCTCTCCAGGTGAACCTGCTCAAATGCCTGTCTTCTCCTTGTGAAAACCTGTGCAGCTCTCTCTCCTAGCTGGGGGAACCGTACAGTGCATTACTGCTGTTCACGATTGCCTCTCTCCTGCCTCAGGTGGCCACTGCTCTGTCTCAGCCTTTACAGGTTCTGCTTTTACGCGTTCTGCACGAGTGAGATCAAGCAGTGTCTCCTGTGCCTGCCGTAGTTCACGTGACGTAATCGCCTCCAGACTCTCCAGGTTCTGTCGAATGACAGGCTGCTTGCTTTCTGTGGCCAAATAGTGCTGGTTTGTGGACACGGGCCTCGTTTTCCTCCCCCGTGCGTCTGTCGCTGGTGCCTAGGTCAGTGCCACATCTCGGCTGTCAGGCCCAGTGCTGCGCTGAGCGCAGGCACAGAGGCCTCTGGGGCACACAGTTTCCATTGCCTGTGGCTCTGTACCGTGTGGGACAGGGTCATATGGGAAGTTCTATTTTTAATCTTTCGAAGAACCTCCCTACCGCTTTTCATAATGTCTGTGTTCAGCTGTCAGTCACTAAGGCCAACTTGATTGTTTTGGTCTTTTTTTCTTCTTGAAACAGGGTCTCGCTATGCAGTTCACGGTGGCCTTGAACACAGTTTGTAGCCCACACTGGCCTTGATCTCACACAGATCCTCCTGCCTCAGCCTCCCAAGTGCTGGGATTACAGGCATGTGCCACCACGCTCAGCAGCAAATTTGATTTAGTAGTTGTGGCTTGTTACGTTAGGAGAGAATATATGCTTGCTTTCCTTCATCTCAATCCTTTGCCTCTTCTTTCTCTTAAATCTGTAAGATGCTAGGAAGAAGTATAATTCAACTTATTTAAGACAATTATAGATCTCTCTTTTTTTCCTTTCTTCTTTTTTTGGTGCTGGATATTGCACCTGGGGGCTCACACTTGTTAGGCAAGCGTTCTGAAACTGAGCTGTCATCCTCAACCCCTATTTTGGTTTTTGTTTGTTTGTTTGTTTTGAGACCAGATCTTGCTGTGTCTTCCAGTTTCCAGGCTAACCTCAAACTGAGCTCAAGTGATCCTCCTTCCTTACCCTTCCAGTTAGTGGGACTACAGGCACGTGGTACCACTCTGCCTGGATAGACCTCTCATCAGTAAGATATTAACTTGATTGTAACAACTGACAGTTATAATAGTTTATTTATAGCATTTTTTTTTCCCTACAGAAAACCATAGGCAAAATTGCAACATGCTTGGAACTGCGGAGTGCAGCTTTACAGGTAAGTAGAGATTTTCCTTCTTTCTAACACAAGGCAAAAAATTATTCTGATAAGGCATTAGGAAATCATGTCCAAAGCAGTGTTGTTGTGGTTGTCTTAGGAGTGCTTTATAACAATAAAAGTTTATCATTTGAACTCAGACTTAAATGATTTAGTTCATATTTTGTGGACTGTAGAAATAAAAGATATGACTTTAAATTTTTCTATTGCTTTTGCCCTGAATGGTTCAAGAATGTAAAAACAAACAAAAGCCAGTTTAGGACTTTTCATTTTGCTATTTGAAAATAAGAAATAGATTCATTTTGAGTATTTGGTTCTTGCTACTTAAAAAAACATATTGAAGGGACTGGGGATTTAGCTCAGCGGCACAGCACCTGCCTGGCAAGCGCAAGGTCATGAGTTCAACTCCCGGTACTGGAGAAAAACCAAAACCAAAAAAAAAAACGAAAAATTGAAACCTTTGTAATCAAAGATATAATATGCATATTTTGAATTTAGTCCACACAGTCCCAAGAAGAATTTAAACTGGAGGACCTGAAGAAGCTAGAGCCAAGTAAGTTTTCTGACACCTTTCAGCAATATTCTTTTTAAAAAGTACTTTAAACCGGGCGTGGTGGCGCACGCCTGTAATCCCAGCACTCAGGAGGCTAAGATGGGAGGATCATTGTGAGTTTGAGACCAGTCTGGGCAACAAGGTGAGCTCAAGTCCAGCCTGAACTGCGTAGCAAGACCCTGTCTCAAAAAGACAATAAATACATAAACAAATAAATAAATAAATTTTTTTGAAAAGAGTACTTTATCTGTTACAAAGTTATGTGTTATGTAGCACAGATGCTGATCCAACTTATTCCCCTTAATATTTAGTCCTGCGTGATCTTTTCTGCCCTTTTAAAATTCCTACAGTATTGTTTTGATTTCATCCTCACTGTAGAAGGTATGAGGTTGTGCTTCATCTAGATATGTTTAAGTCATGCTTTGTCCTGATGGCTTTCATAGGGCCGTCGTTCCTCAGGCACACACTGACCGTTAAGTCCAGAGGGGATGTGGTCACAGTCATTGACACTGTTCCTCTGCATGTCATTGAGAGCTGCATTTTGGCTTTTGGGATGGGCTGTAAAATATTCCCTTGTATTTCGTTTTTTCCCCATCTCTAAAACTTTTTGAAGTCATTTCTTCTAATATTTTGGTGCTTAGAGTCCTACAAATAAAGTCTGTTTGCTGGTTCAAATGAATGCCCTCTTAGAAACATCTGCAGCATGGGCAGAGTTGAATAGAAGGCCAACTGAGTGGAAGTCAGGTACTCCCCTTACACTGAGACAAGATCACCCATCTTAGCTGCTTTTGTAAACAGGAACTAGGAGATTTTATTTGTCCGTTTTGAAGTCAACTTTCTAAGTAGGGAATCATGAAACCTTGGCATTTTAGATCAGAAAAGAGTCTCAGTCGTGGAGTTGCATGCTCTCACTTTGTAGTTGAATATCCAGTTTCTCTCTGAACTTCTGGAGCTGAGCTGGGCCTGAGTCTCAGGACACAGGTCTGCAGAGCTCGGTCCACACAGCTGCCGTCCTTTTGATGTTTCCGTGCACGGGTAGGAGGTTACAAGATAAAATTTTAAGAATTAGGGGCTGGGGATTTAGCTCAGCGGCAAAAGCGCCTGCCTGGCAAGCGCAAGGTCGTGAGTTCGGTTCCCGGTACCGGAGAAAAACCAAAAAAAAAAAAAAAAAATTTTAAGAGTTAAAGAGAATGTTCATAAAAATTTCACAAACTGCCAGTTTCTCACTCGTTTGTAGCAAGTCTGATACAGACATCCATGCTTAAGGAGCAGAAACGTGATTGTGATTGCAGGCCCAGGACAGACAGCAGCCCTGGAGGAGTTTGTTATTTGTGTTGGTAGACAGAAGTAACAAACAAGAACATATAGCAGATTTGTTGTGATTCTGGTGGCTTTTCCACAGTTGTTAGGTGATCGTGTTTCATCTCTTCAGAATGCTGTCCTGAATATGGCAAGAATTATGATGAACTATGTCATTTTAATAGTTCTGGTTACTTTATGTAATCCAGATCATACTTTTTTTTCTTGTGGTGCTGGGGATTGTATCCATGGCCTTAAGCGTGCTATGCAATAGCATGCCCTGAACTACTGCCAAATTACTTCACTGGCTCTAGATCATAAACTCTTTATTAGAAGAGACATAATTCTATATTCAGAAATGGTTTTTACCCATGTCCAAAGTATATAGTGATGGCAATCAAGTGGTGCAGAAATTCTCACAAGTTTTTATTTTTAATGACCATATTTTCTTCTATCCAAAATTTTGTTTGGTATCTTTTAAAAAATCATTAACAGATACTTCGTGTAGGATTATATTTATACTTGCTTTATCGATGTGTAATTTATCTGTCACACAATTTGCCAGTTTAAAGTGTACATTTCAGTGCTTTTCAGTACTCTGGCAGTCCGGCACCCACCACTACCACTGACTTGAGGACATTTTCGTCACCTTAGAGGAACCCTGTGCCCATAGCATTCTCTCCTTCCCCCCCCACCCCACCCCTGCCATCCCTCACCCTGGGCAATCACTGATTTCATTTGCCTCTTCTGGACATTACGTATAAGTGGAATCCTGTAATATATCATCTTTGGTGACTGGCTGTGTTTAAGGTTATTTTGAGAAAAGAGAACACATTGATGGCATTAAGTAAAAGATTACAGAGGGGCCAGGGATATAGCTCATTGGCACAAGGGCCTGCCTGGGAAGTGGAAGGTCATGAGTTCGATTACTGGTACAAAACAAAAGATTACAACTATAGTTAGGGTTTCTGTGATATAGTGGTTATAAAGAAAAGCATTACATTCAATTTTTAATGATAAGGTAATTACAGTAGGGTTTGGGCTTCTTAATTTATCACTGTTTTTCATTAGCTTTGTTTCTTTCCAAGGAATATTTAAGAAGCTTAGAGCTGCACAGGGTGACCCTGAAGACTGTGAGCTATTTGTCCTTAGATCTTTACTATCTCCTCCTGAAAGCTTGCTCCATGGCTGCTCCTGCTGCCCTGCTCGATCTTGGCCTGGATGCTGTTCTTAGAGAAGCAGCTCCGTGCGGAGCACACACGAGAAGCCCTCCTGCTGCAGCTGGCTGGCCACACGGCGCACAGCCCTGCAGCGCGTGCGTGCGAGGGACAGGTGTGGGCTCGCGAGGCCAACACTGACGTCAGCCCTACGTGCTGTGTTGCTCAAAATCAGCGAGATTATTAATCCACGTGTTCATGAAGTAAAATCAGTGATGGTCTGTGTGTGTGTGTGTGTGTGTGTGTGTGTGTAATTTATTAAAGCTGAGGGCTTTTTGAGTTAATTACTTTTATCAAGAATTAGAACACTTCTAAGGTTGATATTTGACTATTTCATATTGTTTTCTTAGTACAGCTTGCCCTTGGTCAAGCCTCTTCTAAGTAAAATTGATGAATATAGGTTTTAATATGTTGAACTTAGCTAGTTTACTTTTCAAATCTCTTGAAACTCCTATCTGAAATTTATACTAAAACAATGACTATGAAAGTACTAGTCATTTTTCTTGTGTTAATCCTTACTGATATACTGCTTTTTTCTCATGCATACCTTCCCACCCCCATGCTGTAAAATTCCTTTCCATTAATTTATCCTTCGAGGTTGCACAGAAGTCCTTCCTTCCCCCCAAAGCTTTCCCTGCTTTTTCTAGCCCTCTCACCCTAACTGTGTAGTGTCCCTTATAGGAGCATTTTTCTAATATCCAGAATCAGAGCCTGCCCTGTATTATTCTCATGTATTTTTGTTTCACTTCTCAAAGAAAGTAGGAATAACCTTTGTATTTCCCTGCAGGGCCCATGCTGTGCTCTGTATTCAGTCTGGACTTGGCAGGTTTGTGTTGAGTTGCATAAATGTGACTGTCTTGAGGGAATCTTCTCCTATAATTTGAAAAATAACCTTTGAGAATGGAAGCAGTTGCCCAATTTGCCTACCACAAAAATGAAGCACGTCAGCCACAAAGGCGGAACACTTTTTGGATGTTTGTGCGTGCGTCATCCTGAGAGTGTAGGCGTCAGGACGGTGGCAGCCCACACTCCGTGAGCGCCCCACGTGTGCCCTGGTGAGGACCTCGTCGGGTCTGCTGTGCAGGGCCAGCATGTGTGCGTGCGCTGGCTGAGCCTTCTGTGACACCCCACAGAGTATTCGCTGCTCCTCGCCACATCATCCTAAAACACCAGTGCTGGGTTGGTGGAAGGAAACCTCCTGCAAAATTTACGGTAGAGTCCTGTTTTAGAAGAACATTAGAATCTGTCATTCCATAGCTGGTGAAAGTAGAAGCCTGTCCTACTGTTAGGGGTAGTAGGAAAGGGTTCATTTTTTCTCCCAAAGCTATTGCTGTAAACATTGGATATATCTAACTTGTAAAAATAAAACCAGAGGCTACTATGTCAGAGCAAACATTTCCTTTTCAAAGTGATACCTAAGAAAAGAAAGTAATTCTTCTCTTACCCTACAAATACAGGATAACTGATATCATTTCCAATTTTAAAAAAATTTACTTTATACATATTTTAAAGAATAGTTTCTCATTTCATTAGTATTAAAACATAATTCATTTTATTATTATTAAAGCATGACCATTTCTGTTTTGTTTCCGATATGCCTGACATAGTCTGTTTTGGCACCTGTTCCCCCTTGTCAGTATATTACACAGTGCTCGGAAGTGATTGATTGGTAGTTACTGGGCTGAATTAACAGCATACTAATAATGACGTGCAGTAAGTTTAGAAAAGATGTTCTTATTTTGAAAAACAGCACTTCTTAGTGAGCTGTGAAACACTAGCATTTGAGGCACCTAGGAGGGAAGGCCATGGAGAGAATGAACTACTGTGTAACAGGGTGGGCTCCCACTTGCGTGGTATTTTAAATTTGTCCATACGGTCTCATACTTAGTTAATTTTAGTTCTCCTAGCAGTCTCTGGAAGCATGGCGTTCCATGTTAGAGCGGGGGAGCCTGAGATTCGGGATGTCACGCAAACGTTCGTGTCACTGGCGTAACCCAAGGGGCAGGACTCTACTTCAACAACGTCTTTCACCTTCTGCCACTTCCCCCTGCTGGTCAGGCCGAAGCCCTGCCATCCGTTCCGTCTTCGAAGAAGCGCAGCTGTTGCCTCCTCAGAGCCTTCGCTGCTGTGGGCTCTTCTCCTTTGCTAGAGTGCTTGGGGGGCGCGTTTTTCTCATCTAACAGTGTAGTTTTGACAGGATTATCCTGTCCAGCTTGGCGGCGCCACCTAGCACTCACACTGCGTACTGCGTCTATTCCCGTCCTGCTTGTGTCCTTCATAACACGAACTAACCCCAGTCTTAAATTTTCTTGCTTGTTGGCAAATTTATTGTTCACTTTTCCTAAGCAGGGTCTAATGTCTGGATGCGAGTTCTTGATCACTCTGTATTTTTAGTACCTAAAGCAGTGTCTGTGTTTAGAGGTGCACATAGAAAAGAATTCTGATGTAAAGCTGGGTGTGGTAGCTCACACTTGCAATCTCTGCACTGTGGGAGGCTGAGGCAGGAAGATCACAAATTTGAGCCCAGCCTGGGGCAACTTCGTGAGGTTCTGTCTCAAAATAAAAAATAATAAAAAGGCCTGGAGATGTACCTCAGTGTGAAAGCCCTGCCTGGACTCCTTCCCAGTACTGCTAGAGGGAAGAGAGGGGAGTGGGAGGCAGTTTTGAGAAGCAGATCTAACTCCTGTTGGAGTAAGTCATGTAATTGCAGCCTCCTTTGGGATGCTCGTCCGTTACACCTCGTTCAGCGCTGCCTGCGGGACTCCAGAATTAAAGGCTGAGCAAGCTGAGTACAAAGTCCTGGGAACCTTGGAGGGTGCCCGGTTAATGCTGTGAGTCCACCTTGACTGATGCAGGTAGTTACTGGGAACCCTTACGGCCAGAAGTGAGACAGTGCGTTGCATACCTGCAGTGCTTGCCCAGGTAGAGGTAGGGTTTAAGACTGAGCTGGCACGCCAGAGCGTGGTCAGAGATGCAGATAGGCAGGACTCAGCAAGTCCTGCCGTGTTGTTTGAGGACTTCTCTTGAGGCTGGATCCCACTGTGTGTGTGTGTGTGTGTGTACGTGTATGTCTACATATGGTTTATATATATACGATTATATGAGATTAGAGCCTCTCAGCTACAAGCCTTACCAGTTTTACAGTGTTCAGAGGAAACCTACTTAATACAGAGTAAGATGTGCTCGTGTGGCTCCCACAAATTGGTCATCTTTGATATCAGTCTTTTAATCAGAGTACTTCAGGAAAGAAGTGCTCATTCTTTGTTACCCCATTTTTGCTGAGACCTTCTGGCGACAGATCCACAGTGGCTCTGGAATGATAGTAAGGCTGGGAATTTACAAACATATTGTGCATAGTAAAGATGATTAGCCATTAAAGACTGTTTAAGATAAAATAACTTGGTTTTTATTCACACAAGAATTCATGTTTCTGTATCTTTTCATTCTAGTTCTAAAGAATATTCTTACGTATAATAAAGAATTTCCATTTGATGTTCAGCCTGTCCCTTTAAGGTAAAATTTTGAGAAAACCATTCATATGTTACTTCTTACTTTGCTGTCTGTTTTATACCTACTTTTCGGATATTTCTGTTTCTGACACCAGTGTTGGTATCATTGGTGTGACTGGTATCATTGGTAGCAGTGATACCAATGGCATCAACATTGCTATCAGTAGTATATCAGTTTTTTAAAAAATAATCAGCATCGTGCCTTGAGAAATGAGTATCTGTGAAGCTTCACTGGTATATTAAATGTTGTAGCTCACTAATTTTCCTATCCTTTTTCATGTAGAAAAATTTTAGCACCTGGTGAGGAAGAGAATTTGGAATTTGAAGAAGATGAGGAAGAGGGTGGCGCTGGAGCAGGGTCTCCGGATTCCTTTCCTGCTAGAGTCCCCGGTGGGTAGCACATGTGAAGAGTATATGTACTCAATCCAGGGGCAAGGTACTGGGAACTTACTTTAGATTCTTGCTAGGGAATAAAACCTCTCCGGAGCCCATGCCCGTCTTGAGCAAATTTCCATGGGCACTGTGTGCGGTAGCTGTGGGTAGGTGTCGTGTGAAAGTACCTTCCTGTCTGTGACAAGGGTGCTTAAGTAATCCTTACGCTCAGGGACGCCCCAGAGGAGCTGTGCGGCCCAGGGTATAGTTGTGCTGATGGTTACGAGTTGTTGCAGCAGAGCACACAAAAACAAACTTGGCCAAGACAAGGCACGAGGCTGGTGTCCAGAAGAAACCAGGAGTCCCTGGGTAGACTGAACCTGGCATGAAGTGGGCAGCACCTCCAGAGAGGGCAGCTCCTTGTGAGTCTGGGCTGAGGGTAACATACTGAGCCACTGCCCTCATCTTTCTCTGAGAAGTAAAGAAGCTTATTCACGGAAGATCTCAGTGAGCATTTCCCTCTCCATAAACGAGCCCGGCAGACATCCTGGGTAAATCTTTTCTCTCTCCCAGTTGTGGCTTTACTGTGTCCTGTTCTTATGCACTGCACGGTGTTTATTGCTGGCCAACCAGGTCACTTTGGGAAGTGCAGCTGTAAAACTGTGATGCAGTTGGACTAGACTGTAAACCGTATCATTCCATGCAGTGTGTGTATCTGGGCATTTTCATCACGGAGGTATCAGCCCAGCGTTTCTAACACTCCTTGGGGAGGAGGCAGCTCGGGCGGGGACAGACGGGCAGCTGGGCTGTGCGTCTGGCCTCCATAGTCACTGCCAGGTGACGCTCACCCAGTCTTCATGAGTGGCACGAGAGTGCCGACTCCCAGGCTATTTTAGGGAATTTTAAGATTGCTGAGATGTTGAAGTAAGTAGCTGTGATGCTTTCTCGACTGGGTGATCTTTACTCCCTCTTCAGGCTGCGTACTGCAGTCGATGCAGTTGCAGCTGTGTGAATTTCTGCCTGCTTGGTTGTTCGCTCCCTTGCTGTAGCTCTGTAGCACACAAGGCCCTTTAAGCAGCAGAGCTGTCATGAGACACAGAGGTGAGGTCTTTATGGGCTTGCGGTGCCAAGTTGAACGGAGATTTCCCCTGTGAATTAAATCCATTGGCTGTATGCAAGCTGAATTTAGAGTTTTGTGTTCTGGTATAGTATTTTTTTCCATTTCATTTTAGAGATACAGGAGGCTCACTGAACCCTTCTAGTCTGAATTTTTTCCCCCTCAGAGTAAGAAAAAGAATGTGTAGCTTAATTGGCAGTACTTGGTTGGGAACCGTGCTGTTCACGGCTGTGTCACTGAAAACAAACTTGTAGAATTATAGTCATTGAAAGTGGCATCAGCAGGGAGGGAGGGCAGGGACGATGGAGGAGGATTCAGATGTGTTAGGTACGTGTGCCGCGCGCCACGGGGAGCATGACAAAGGGCTGCCCCTTTGTAAAAAGCACCCTCCCCAAAGTCAGTTTTGGTGAGGTGTTGTTTACATACATAAAAGTCGCTGCAGTTTCCTAAGTTCTGACAAACACACACCCTAGTCACTTCCGTTCTGCTAAAGAGCTGAGGCAGAGGGTGCAGATGTGCTTTGACCAAGAGTAGTTTCTTTTCACTTAAAACTAAAAGTGAGTTGTTATCCAACCTTACTAAAAAGAGTAACAAGTTGTTAGGCTTAGTCTGTGTTTCAAAGGATTTAGTCTCACAAGGCAGGCAGTGCGTTTCTGTTACGTATAAGCCAGCACTTGCTGAAGTCACGATAGAAGTTGAGTCAGGCTGCTAAAGGTGGCCTCGGTAGGCTGCACGAACAGAGGGCACAGAAACTGAAAGGAGACCCCGACTAGGCACAGTCCTGCTACGGCCACATGCTGCGGGAGACGCTGCTCATCTGCTGTGGGGCTGCGGTGACAGGGACTGCGAGTGGGTAAGGCTGTCTATTCCAGGGGCTCAGAGTGGCACCCCGCATGGTCTCACCTTGCGTGGGCACCCCCCTTTGTCACCTCAGCTCAGAGCTACATTACCTTTGCTGCACTCCTTCCAAACATTGTTAAGGCCAGGCTTGGTGGCGTATACCTGGCATCGCGGCACTTGGGAGGCTGAGGCAGGAGGGTCGCTGTGAGTTCAAGCCCAGCCTGTACTACACAGGGAGGCCTTGTCTCAAAAACCAACAAAACAAAACTAAAAATTGCTAAGAATGTTTTAAATCTAGACTGGGTTTAAAACTTAATTGAAGACTTTCTGCATCTGTTGATGATTATGAAAATTTCTCCCTTCATCTGCTAATGTGAACTACCTTGGTACATTTGCTAATCTAACCAAGTATTTTGGCAAACAGTCATTAGTTCAGGAGATTTTCCTGATGACATTTAGCGTCACGGGCCCACAGTTCACTCAGGCACACGGAGAGCTCAGACACACAAACTGCTCTTGCGGTTTCATGGGACTCCCTCTGCGGCAGGGACTTCTAGAGGCTGGACGCACAGAACAGGAGGAGGAGTGAGGGGTGAGACCGAAAAGACCCACTCGAGCCCATAAATAGTAGAACAGGAGGAGGAGGAGTGAGGGGTGAGACCGAAAAGACCCACTCGAGCCCATAAATAGTAGAACAGGAGGAGGAGGAGTGAGGGGTGAGACCGAAAAGACCCACTCGAGCCCATAAATAGTAGACTTCAAAGGGTGTTCTTCGTTAGTGGTGACTAAAGGGTGTGTTGGTGCTGAATTTCTCAAACTTCTGGTAACAGACTGTTGCAAAAGCATCTTCATTTCATATTGAGATGTAAGGCATATTACATATACACGAGTGCACACGAAGAGTATGCGTTACGTGTTATTCTGTGGTTATTTATACTGGGGCTTCCTCAACTGACTTGAAGTTTTAACGTGAATTTCCCTTGATTGAGCTTGAATTGATTTCTGCTTTGGAGTGCTGAGATAGGAAGTGCACACTGACGCTGTGTATGAAATACAACTGCGGAGAACAGCAGCGGGGAGGTTTGGAGACCGCGGGACACTGCTTACCTCGTTGCTAAGTTAAGGGCACGGTAAAATATTTCTGTTTGTTGACAGTATTTACTCCGAAGTTTTTGGCAGAGTTGGCTTTTATTGTGGCATCTTTGTTGCCAGGTACTTTATTACCAAGGCTGCCCTCAGAGCCAGGCATGACGTTACTCACCATCAGAATTGAGAAAATTGGTCTGAAAGACGCCGGGCAATGCATCGATCCCTATATTACAGTCAGCGTGAAGGGTAATGAGTCCGTTCTCCCCCCTCTCTTACATTACTTCTACTTTGCAGCAGTTTCTTTGAGGGATGGTCTTGTATCTGTGACAACTAATTTTAATTCATTCTACAATGAGGCAAAATTCCTGCAAAAAATTATTGCTCCATCACTAAACATTTCTGAGACATTTACTGAAAATATTTTCCTTTTTATAACTTACACCCTTGCTTTTGAGATTGTCTTTGTATGTCTTTTATTCTTTTTAAATTTATTGTCATGGCCTTTTCTTTAGCGTGTAAGCTTTTATCAGTCCACGTCTGCAGTACCTGGCAGTTGCATTCACTGCGGGGGGGTCAGTCCATGGGCTTCAGCTCTTGGTGCAGGTTCCCACGTTCCCCACTCGCCGGGGGCCTGGTTTCCTTGGCAGAGCCCTGTGTGTTCTGCCTCCCGCCTCCCTGTCCCGGGAAGGCTTCTGACCCCGGTCCTGCCTGGGAGCACCAGGCCTTTGGAGCATCTTTAGTGGAGACAGGGAAGCAGCGTGGCCACAGCACCAGGCCTGTGGAGGGACGACCAAGCCACGCCCCTTGGCCATGGTGAGGAAGCAGGATTCTACTTGGGACTTGCTTCTCTCCTGTCCAGTGTAGTGCTCAGTTATTCCTTGGAAACATTCTCTGCAATCTTCAGGAAGAAAACTAGTGGTTAAATTACTTCGTTGTTGCTGAGCATATTATGAAGTACTTGGCTTGTACCTCACTGAAGTCTTTTAAAAAATAATTATTGGTTGGCAGGAGTATAATCCCAGCTGCTCAGGCAGCTGAGGCAGGGTGATCACCTGAGTCCAGGAGTTTGAGACTATAGGAAATACAATGAGACCTGGTACTAAAATTTAAAAAAATAATAATGGAGTGGCTAAGGATGAAGTTACTCCACTATCCAGAGGTAACTGCACAATACAAGCGAGTTACTTTAATCAATAGTTTAAGGCAAGTCAGAGAAACAGATCTGGGATGAAATTAAATGGAGAAACTTCTCAATCATAGAAATAACCCAAACCTATCGGAGAAAAAGGAATTCAGCCCCAGGAAAGCGTGACTGTAGAGCCCAGGCCCCACAGCACTGACGCTGCGATTCGAGCTTCGGCCTTGCCACTCAGCATAGATGGGGTCCACGGGAAAGTGCTTGGCTCTGCGTGCTTGGCTGGCCATTTGCAAAGCTTTTTACCCCCTTAAGAAATGCGCACTGTAACATACAGAAGCATTGAACGATTATGCAGTAGGTGTTAGGTTGCTTTTGCATATATGCTGAACTGGAACATGTCTTTAAGGACGGAAATAATCCAGTGTACTAAATTAAGTGCCCTAAGACAGTTCTGTTGAACATACATAAACTCTGAGCAGTCACTAAATGAGTCTATATTTTGATTAACTGGGATTCCTGGATCCTGGAAATGTAAACCACACACAGTAAGTTAGTGTCCATCTGGTTGTTCTAAATCAGTTATTGTAACTATAACTGGAACTTAGATGATGTGTATAACATTTTATTTATTGATGAAAGGTTCTTTTTTGGTACCGGGAATCAAAGTCAGGACCCTGGGCTCGCCAGGCAGGCACTGTGCCGCCGAGCTACATCTCAGGCCTGATGAAAGCTTCTGTTGATAGTTACCATGTCCATTTTTGGTTCTCAACTTAAATATAACAGGAAAATTCTGATAATGTTAGATTCAAAGCTCTTCCCCAGCCATGCCTGTGGTCAAAATTGGAACTTAGGGGCAGAGGCCACCTTTTGCAAATCACATGCATTGCAAGTTTTTATTGCACACAGAAACAGTAGTGTTTGTTCCATAAGGGAGTCTGCTCTTCCCTGTACAGAGCACAGTGTGTCTTCTGCCAGCTGTGCTCATCTGCCGGGCAGGGCCTCCCCTGCCTCCAGAAGGTCTCCTGCCCCGACCCGCACACTTTCCTCCATGCCAGCAGCCAGACGGGAGCCTGTGTTCACCAGGAGCCTGCGCCCAGCCTTCTGCAGGCCTTTGTGTGGTTTCTCTGCACTTTTCCGTGTGCACCTACATGTGCTCCTGAGCAGAAACTTGTCTCTCTAGATCTGAACGGCATAGATCTAACGCCTGTGCAGGACACCCCAGTGGCTTTGAGAAAGGAAGACACATATGTTCATTTTAACGTGGACATTGAGCTCCAGAGGCACGTGGAGAAGTTGAGCAAAGGTACGTGGCAGGGGCCGGGGCTCAGCTGGATGGGGTGCCCCAGCTTCGTCGTGGAGCAGCACACGTGCCTGGAGGCGCAGTGTCCTGTGGGCGTCAGAAGACAGTGGTGAGAAAGACAGTGATGAGAAACTCAGATCCGTGGGGGAATTAGGAATCATGATCAAGTTGTCTGATAGCCCTAGAACATAACGAAACATTCAGTGATGGTAAGATTTTATTGTCTTCTACAACAAAACGGGAAGTTTTCTCACACTGACAAGCAGGGAGGCAGGCACAGGTCCCCGAGGGCTGTTGCCATCCTGGCCTGAGGGAGTGGTTTCCCTCGTGGTTGGATGTACTGGGGAGGGCGATGCCATCCCTTGGAGTTCATTGGCAGGGAGCTGGGAGAGGACAACACACATTTTTGAAGCAGCCACGTTACATTTCCACATTACGCTGGTCACGAGAGTGTGTGCCATTGCCTGGACAGACTCGTATTTACATGGAAAAACCAGAACAAGGCCAATCGATGTGAATCCCAGCCTCAAAAATAATGAATTTCGAGGTTTCTGTTTGAGGGGAAAGAGAAGGAATTAAGCTTTTTGATGCTAAATAAGGGCACAGTGCCTTCTGAAGCAGTTTCTTTGGACTTTGCTGATCTGTGGTGTTTTCCTGTCACCCTCGTGTTTAGCATTTGTGTTCTTTGGTGACTGCACTTACATAAGTAAGTGACATTCTCGAGTCAGTCCGGCACAGACGTGTTGGCTGTCCTTGTAGGATGTGGTGGTGTGATGAGGAGAAAAGGCATCTGAACCGAGGGATTTGGGGGCCGCCAGAGGACCACATTTACCACAGGTTCCTTTGTAAGATTGTGCCTGTTCCTCTGCCTCCGTGGGTGATCAGTGAAAACTCTCCAATCCAGGAGAAAGTGCTGTCCGCAGTTGACAGGGCCTGTGCGTTTCCATCCCTCAGGTGCAGCTATCTTCTTTGAATTCAAACACTACAAGCCTAAGAAGAAGTTCACCAGCACCAAGTGCTTCGCTTTCATGGAGATGGACGAGATTAAACCTGGGCCGATTGTAATAGAACTGTAAGTGTGTGCGGGTGGCTTCGCACTGTTTTCATGTGTCTTCCCAGCCCCTCTCCCCTAGAGTGTAACCTTGGAGGAGATCAGTCATCCAGGTATTATAAACCGTGCTCTCTATTGTGGTTACAGCTACAAGAAACCCACTGACTTTAAAAGAAAAAAATTACAGTTATTGACCAAGAAACCACTTTATCTTCATCTGCATCAAACTTTGCACAAGGACTGATCCTGACCTGAGTAACCTGGAACTGCTGTGAATCTTACCAGCCAGTAGCAAGCACCATAGCTCTGTAAGGTCTTCACGTCCTCGGGCAGGGAGTGGGTTGTGCCCGGCCTAGCAGGCCAGCGAGCACCTGCGCTGTGGAGCTGAGTCCGGCATGTTGCAGAGCGGAAGACTCCTTTGGACCTAGGCTTATTATAGGTGTTGGAACACGCTCTTCCCCGTTAATTGTGCAATTACCAGTCTGTTTTCTAAGTCACCTCTGTCCTTCCCCGCTTTCTAGAACAGTGCTGTTGTCCAGGCATGCTCTTCTTCAAACTCCACGCAGCAGGAAGAACGCACTCGAGCGCGCACTGCTGCTGTCTTTCCCCGCATGCTCGTCGGGTTGGAGCTGGCCTCAGACTCGGGGCCAGCTGGGTGGGCTGCCAGCAGGCTGTGTGGAGAGCCCTGGGCCAGCTGTGCTGCCTGCTGCCCGTGGGGAAGGGACGGGCTGCCAGACTCGCCCGGTCGGGTGGTCCTGTGGAGAACAGTGTGCCTTGCCCGGATCGGTGTCCCCAGGTGGGACAGTGTCCCCAAGTGGTGGCTGCAGTTTTTTTCCCAGATAACCAGATTATTTTTCTGAAAGTGAGCATATTCTAGTCATGTTGATTAGCTGTTCTATGTCACATTGTTATTTTTTTCTGATGATTTTAGAGTTAACATTGGAAGCACCTCAGAATAAACACACATTTTTAGATGGGTTTACAGTGTCTTCTAAGTCATGTCATCTAAAATAACTGAGTCCAATACTAATGAGATACCGCAGGAATAACTGCTGCACACCTTTTCTTAGTGATGAGTATGCAAAATCAGCAGACTGTTTTCTTTAATACAGGTAGCTAGGATTGCCATGTATTTCCTATTTAGGGATACTGGTATTCATCCATATGAAAATGTGCAGGTCATAGCTTATTACAATTTTGACCATTTACCTTTTGACCTTGTAAGAGGTCTAAATTAACTTCCATAGCACACATGAGGTAACATTTGACACACACACATTAAGATTTGCGGTGGGCTTTCTATAGGTTAGATGTGGAGCCCACACACTTCAGTATCCACTGTTTCAAACCCGCAGTGCAGGACAGAGCACTGCCGGCTCTTCCTGCTTACTTGAAGCCCATTAGGCCATCAGTGGCTTTGCTCCTGACAGCAGGTCGCCCTCACACGCATCAGGGGCCCTGCTCCGCTTCCCAGGTCCTGAGGCCGCTCCGCTCCCTAGGTGACTGTTAGCCCAAACCGTGAGCCGAAGGAATTCTCAGCCGAATTCAGTCTTGCCTTTCCATCTTATTGGATAAATTCCAAATACTAAAGTGATTCAGTCCACAGTAGCTCTAGGGAATGAAGAATTTGCCTTAATAAATTGCTTTTTTCCACTCAGTTCCTAAACTCTCCAGTTGTCTGATTCCCCAGGCTGTGAGCTGCTGGGGCGGGGGGCGAGAACCTGTCCTCTCCGTGTCGGGCACCCTTTTAGGGGCTGGGCAGCACTCTGTGCCCTGTGGAGTCCTCAGAAGCTTTCATTTCATGTTGCTGAGACCTGAACACATAACCCTTGAACCCTACTATTAAAAGCAGCAGAATGGGTGTGGTGTCCTTCATCGACGCAGGCGCGTGCCAGTGGTCTGCGTGCAGGGCCGTGCCTGCGTCAGGGTTGAGGCTGGGCGGGGACAGTGTGGTGAGCTGAGCTCAGGCCGGAACAGAGTGGCAGAAGGTGACCGTGTCTCGAGGCAGCAAGCACAGAAGGCCCCACACACCGCAGGTCACTGGGGTTCACTTTGCGGTGAGGACAGCCACCCGTGGACGGCAGTGCCCATGGACCACAGCCCCTGGGGACAGAAGCCTCGGCCGTGTCAGAGGTGCTGCTTCCTCAGTGAGGCAGTGCAGGAGGGAAACCCAGAGGCAGCGGGGGAGCTGACCTCCCCTCGGGGGCTCCCCAAGATGGGATGCTGGGTGTCCCTGAGGGATGGGCTGCTGTGCCCTGCTGTACCCTGGCTGGCAGCCTGCCTGGGGCATCCTTGGCCACAGGAGAGGGGGGCAGGCAGCGAAGGGAGAGGCAGTCACAGGCCGGCTCAGACTGCTTGGACGCGCTTGGGATGTGCACAGCTGGCTGGCGCTGGGCTATGGATGGAGAAGCTCCAGCAGAGCTTTAAACAGGAAAGTACTTGTGAATAAAAATATGGATCACCTTGCCTGCTTCCTAGTTGCACGCTTTTTTTACATGCTACATAAAAGTAGAAGTCATGTTGACTTTATGTGTCCTGAGGTTGACAGGTAACATTCCGAGGTTGTATCTGTGATTCTGTCTTACTGTACAGGTCAAAAACAGCAGATGGTATTGGCGGAGGTCCGCTATCCCCTCTTCCTGACGTGAACTAGATGAGGCTATGCAGATGGAATTCCTTTCCTGAAAGGCTCTCACATTGCTTTCGAGCCGAGTGACTTGCCTCATCTTTGCGAGCATTGTCTTGGGAGTGTGAGTGTGAGCGGGTGAGGCAGCGTGTGGGCCTGGTGTGAGGCGGAGGCCCACCTCACAGACGATGAGCGCTGTGCAGCATCGCTCGGCTGTGACAGGCCCGGCTCTGGGCTTCACGAGGTCGTCTCAAAAGGACAGAGTACACGAAGGCCGAGTAAGCCTTGACACTTGCAACTTAATCTAGACGCTCCACCTCTTCAAGGGTGCTGCTGAGTTAGGGGTCTCAGGATATCTGCAGACTAAGTGTGGCCTTGCAGCTCCTAGACTTAAGGAGTCGGAAGCGAAGGCACCCATGCTCAGATGCTAACCTCAGCGTAGCACCTGTCAGAGTAGGAAGGAGTTCAGCCCACAGCTGCACAGTGCTGACCAAAAGCAAGGTAGAAGCCTCCCACCCCTCAATCACTTTTTCTCGTGGTGTATTATATTCTTGTTTTGGTTCCTTCCTTCCAAGTCAGTTGTAGGATGTGAGAAAGAGAACCAACTGCGTTTTTATGAAGAAACTTGCCTTTAGAGTCAAGACACACCATTTTTCTTATGCTCCCCCTTCCAATGTAATCATGGTTAAAGGGGGGGACTGAGACCCCACAACTGTCGTTTCTGCTGTAAACTCGCGCTTGCTCAGGGAGAGACAGGCAGGAGCCCTGAACCGACCGGAGGCGGACCGCAGTCACTGGACAGGTCACAGGGCTTCACCCAGTGACGGAGCCTGCAGCCCTGTCACCGAGGCCTAGGCCAGAGTTACAACAGGTCTCACCAGCAATGAACCAACAGAGGCTTGGGAATATTAACAAACAAGTTTTTATTAGCTATTACTACAAAGGGCATCAGCGAGAGGGGAGATAAAGTTTATGATCTTTGAGTAAACATCTTTACGTAACAGTCTTTTCGACCAGTATGGGGAGGGGCGGGGCGGGGCGGGGCCAAGCGTATAAACACCATTGCTCTGTATTCAGTTGGTACACCAAAAATACAATAATGGAAACACGTGTTCTTAAAGCATTTCCACAGGAAATGGTCATTTTTATGACATTCTGAATCATTTTGCAATTATATATGCTACATTAACTAAAACACAGGTATCGTTATTGCACATTTCAAAGTTGGAAGGACACTCAAGCTTAAGAGGCGATTTTTAGAGGGGAAGATGACTTTTGAATTGTTTGGCTCAAAAATGCACACTGCCCAAGGCAGCTGAGTACTAAAAACCTGTGAAAATAAACTTCCGGATTTCAAAGCCAGTGGAAGCCTCTGCCATCTGAATAGTGCAGTCCAGTCCCCTCGGCGCGGAGGTCACTCACGGGCTCTGCCTCAGAGCCTGCGAAGAGTCCCGGCCGGCAGCGGGCTGGTCCCTGGGGCCCGAGAGCAGGGAGTCTCCCTCGGGAAGCCGCGGCGCGTAGTCCTGGGGGCCGGCGGGCGGCGGCGGCGGCAATCGAGGGCCGGGAATAAAGTACTCCCGGGGGCCGGGCGGGCCCGGAGGTCGGAATGGCGCGGGTCCAGGCACGAACTCGCGGGCGTGCGGAGGCAGGTCTCGGCGTGCAGGCGGGACGCCCGGGGCGAACTCCCTCAGGCCCAGCGGCGGGCACAGGTAAGGCACTGGAAAGGGAGAGCGACACTGCAGCCTTCCCGCACAGAGGCCAAGTCCGCCGAGGGAGACGGAGTCCCCCGAGCGGGGAGGCGGAGCGGCGCGCCTGGCGTCCCAGGCAGGGGCCAGGCTCAGCGGGGGTAGGCTCTTCCCCGCGCAGCCGGGTGGCCCTGTCCCGCGGGAGCGCGGCCGCCACCCCACGTTCCGGGACCTGCTGCCTGTTGCTGTCAGTCACAGGCTGACGCAGCCATGGGCACAGCCCGTCACGGGCCACCAGGGTCAGCGTCCTGCCCTACTGGACACCGCCTGCTCCTCCACTGGCGAGTCTCAGCCGCACTCCGTGGGGTCACTGGGGGACCCTCCCCTCCCACGGCCCCCGATCTCAGGCCGAGTCAGGGGGTCCGGCTGCGGGACCCCTCCGCCCGCTGCCGCACCTGTGCGACTGGGCCTTCCGGCCTTCTGGGGAGAGCCCTTCCCGCCTCGGGGGTCAGCTACCCCCGGCTCCGTGCTGAGAAGCCGGGGCTAGCCCCCATGCTGCCACACGCAGGAAGAGCGACTTCGCGGGGCATGGGGGGACAGGCTCACGGACACCCATCAAAAGCAACTGTCCTGGGGCGACAGCCGAGGACACAGCGACCTACCGAACGGTGGAGGTGGAGGCGGCATCGGCCGAGGCCCGAAGGGCCCACAGAGCTGGGGTGGCGGCGGTCCGTACCCCATAGGTGGCGGCATCGGGCCTCCCATGAATGGTGGCCCTGGGAACGCAGGGGGCCCCTTCGCGGCCACGTTCACCTGCGAACAGAGTGGTGACGGTTCTGAACTTGGAGACCACACAGCGCCGACACCGGCGAGCGCTCAGCCCGGAGACAGCGGGCACCTGTCCAGCCGCGTCAGCGCGGTCCCCCGCCCCCAGACCTTAGAAGGGTGCCACGCAGCGCGCCCTGCCACCAAGCTGCCCCCGCGTGTGCAGAGGTGAGCGCTGGAGAAGTCGAGCCACACGCGGGGGCACGCTACTCGTGTCGGTCCCCCACACGACAGTGCAAGGCAGGGCGACCCGGGCTCCCGAGCACGTGCTCCTGGAGTGCTGTGCTTGCACGTGGGGCCCTGCACGCCAGTGTCTCCCGCTCAGGAGACGAGGCCCGCACCGGGAGCCTCCGTGCCCACCACCGCACGGTGAGACGCCGGCTCATCACGCCTGTGGACCCAGGCCGGACGGCAAGCAAGGCCAGCAAGTTGTGGCCTGCACAGGGCAGCACGTGCAGTGAAAAGGCTGCCAGCTGTGGCAGCAACGGGCCTTGAGAACGCGCTTCCGCAGGCAGAGCTTGCAGACACGGCCACTGCCCAGGGCTGGTTTCAGTGAACAAACAGCTCCTTTCGAGCCAAGCTGACAGCCATCTTGTTTCCAATCACTACCACAGGGTCTGCCTGGCCCAGCGCGAGAGGAGTCTCACACAGCACACTTGCCAACAGAGACAAGAAGCCAGGCGTGGTGGTGCAGGATTATAATCCCAGCACTTGGGAGGCTGAGGCAGGAGGATCGTTGTGAGTTCGAGACCAGCCTGGGGCTACAAAGTGAGCTCAAGACCAGCCTGAACTGCAGAGTGAGACCCTGTCTCAAAAAAAGATTTAAAAAAAAAAAAAAAGCAAGCCAGGCACGGTGCACACACGTGTAATCCCAGCACTCAGGAGGCTGAGGCAGGAGGATTGCTATGAATTGGAGGACAGCTTGGGGCACACTGTGAGTTCAAGGCCAGCTTAAGCAACACAGGGAGACCCTGTCTCAAAAAAAGAACAAGCTACCCAGCTACAATGACTGGCTTTGCCTCAGCACTCGGCACACGCTCCGAGGCTGCGGCAATGACAGTCACTCTCTAGGTCTGCACACGGTGCTTGGAGTTGGACTTACACAGCCCAGGGCAGTGGGGTCACTGCTGCCATGCGACCTAAGCAGCGAGTCAGAGCCACCCAGGGCCTGCACCTGGCCCAGGCCTCGTCCTGCAGGGACCGCACTTACTGCCGCTGGACCCTCAGCCCCAGACGTCATGCTGGCAATGGAGAGCCCTTGGGGTGCGCAGGGAGCAGCTGGCTTTTTGAGAGAACAAAGGGGATATGCAGACAGAACACAGGGAGGAGGGAGAACACAGCGGGGACAGCCAGCCGTGGGCCCCCGAGACGTGGCCAGGGGCCTGCAGGCTTACCTTGCCCTCGTCCATGCCCTTCGCCGGGGAAGAGCCTCGCGAACCGCTGTTCCCCGCGGGTCCGGGACCGGGGCCAGGGCCTGGATCTAGGAGGGGCCAGAGAATGCACTCAGACTACACGGGGTCACGTGCGCTTCCCCCTCGGAAGCGAGCTGGTCCCCGGCAGCGGCAGAGGGCTTCCCGGGGCCTAGGCAGACATGCGAGCACACACTGCCTGGCCCTTGAGAAAGCAGTAACAGAGCCCCGGCTGTGCTTCTGAGAACCGAACCGACGCACCCAGGTGAAAGGTCAGCTCCTAACGAGAACGTGCCCTGAGACGCGCGTCTTGGGACCCACAGGAGTCCTGACACTGGCAGAGTACTGAAACTCCGAAACAGGAGCTGCCTTGGAGCGAAAGGACAGCACTAAACCCTGCATGATATAAACAGCACTGGTGGGGGCTCCATGACGCGGGCACAATAGCCTTCTACAGACCGGCCCTTCCCACCTGCGTGTAATCTGGCTTCCACTCAACTCTTACAGACACTGAGAATCAGAAGGAGACGCTGTGGATCATGATGATGAGAAATGGCAGCACGTACACTGCATAAAGTGGAGGTTTAAGGCTACTTTTGTAATAGGCAGAGGGACACCACCGACACAAGATAAAGGCACAGCTCTTAACAGCTGTATCTTGGAAGCGATCCATGCCCGTCTGCAGATGAATGGAAAAAGAAAGTGTGTTACGCACAGTGGAGCACTCTGCCCTGAAGGGCACACTGACGTCACTTGTAGGGAGATGGACACAACTTGAGACCGTAACGCTAGGTGAATGAGCCAAGCACATGGTCTCTCTTGTATGAGCAAATGCGACAGGAAGCAGGGAGGCAGACTCCGGAGATGGGAGGGGTGGGGGATGGGAGGCAGGGGGACAGGGAAGGAACAATGCTTAGGACGCGCCAGGTACACGCGCCAGCTCCCAGGATGAATGCAGTTACCAGGGACCACGAACACGTGCTCCTAAAAAGATAAACACTTACACTTCTCAGTATACAATGAAAACAAAGAACCAAGAATGCTTTCGGTGCTACAGCAGAGCTTGAAGTATCCACTGAGACGGCCTCAGAGACGTTCCCTCTGTGCTAGACAGACCCGATTCTACCACGTGCGCTCTTTAGAACACTCCAAAGGGAACAGCCCACTCAAAGCAGCTCACCGAATTCACTTCTTGGCATGTCTCTTCGTGTGAAGGTCGCAGACAGTGGCCGGCCCAGGGGCTCTGCGTTCAGAGGCGGGGAGCACTCACCGCCACTCACGGGGGACGGCCCAAAAGAGCCGTTCTGGCTCAGGGGACCTGCGACAACATGCTCGTTACCACCTTTCGGCAGCCTCTGTTTCTTGAGTAAGCTGCTGGCACCCGGACCCCCCATTCAGAAGCAAAAAGCAGCCGAAGTGTGCTGTCACCCAAGGCACAGCCTACCTCTCCGGGGAGCGTTCTGTGCCACCGGTCTTCCTGGCATCGGTTTCACAATCACAGGTTCATCCTGCCGCATGGCCATCTTCTGGGTCATTTCCACTAATCTGGATGGAGAGAGCACAGGCTCCAGCGTGAGCGGTGCCGCCCCGCGAAGCCGCCCACCCCAAGTCACAGCCACGCACCTGTGCCGCAGGGTGGCGGCCTCTCTCTTCTCCTCAGCGATCAGCCTTTCTGCGTTGCGAGCTTTGAGCTGTGGAGACAGTGTCGAGTTCAGCGCAGCCTTGGAGAGAGAGGGGACAGGGAGAAGGAAGAGCAAGAACCTTACCCAGTTCTCGTGAGCTTTCTTCTCGTGGGTCGCCAGCTGGAAGAGACAGCACAGGCAAAGACACATTCAGGCTGGTGCTTGTGGCCGCAGGAAGTGTCAGAGCGCCTGCGGGGCCACACAGTGCGGTGACTACGGGGCGGGCCATTCTTACCTGGCTTTTGAATGAGCGCTCTGTCTTCCGTAGTTCTTCCTTCATTTCTTCAATTCTCTGCCTAAAAATTATACTGCTCAGTTAAAAGCAGCCAAACAAAATCTGAAACAATCTATGCTCCCTCTACTCTAACCCTTTACCTCTGAAGACTGCCCCACGTGTACAAAAACGTTTTATAGTCACAAGGACAATGTGAACAAAACTAGTACTTCCTAATTCCCTTCCTTCCCACTTAACGGCTACAGGTTGTGAGTTGCTAACTTATGAATTTCCTTAACTATCTTACAATGATGTTCTCAAATAATCTCGCTGGGGCTATCTTCCCACAAAGGTGATTCTTTAACCCAGAATTCTGCCTCCTGGGCCTGTCGGCGGCCCAGTGACTCTCGCGGGTCTCAGCGTGTGAGGGGAGCAGGCCGCTGTCCCGAAGAGCGACACGAGGGACGCAGCCCTGGTGTGCGGGGCCAGGCCCCTGCACTTCTGCCAGCATCGGCCTCGGAGCTGTTAAGTTTTCATTTAACATGAAGCTCCTCTCCCGCGTGAATGAAACGCGTTCGTGTCCTCCGACTATTCACTTATGCTTCTGCGTCAGCCTTCCACCTGGCGGGAACGGTTTCTCAAAGCCACTCAGCCCAGCTCCCCTGGCCGTGGACACCACACTCACTTGTACACTTTGACTTCCTCCGCAGCCAGCACCACCTTCTCATCAGCAGCCGACAGCCGCTGGTCTCGAGCCTGCAGCTCATATTCTTCCTGACTCAGTTTCCTAGGACAAAGGCAGCTGCCAAGGGGGAGCTCTGCCCACATGCCACGCCCCCACCAAGCGGCCGGGCACAGAGGCCCAGGAGGGATCCAAGCTGCCGCTCCTGGCCCATCACTGGTACCCTCTAACCTCCCCTCGTAATTCTCTTGTCACCAGCAGACAGAACACGCTGCAAGAGCACGGCGTACGCCAGGAGCGACACGCATGCGTGCGAGACGAGGCTGCACAGTGGACAGCCGGACTGAGCCAGCAGAGGGAAGGGCCCGGCTGCAGCGTGGGCGAGGCCCGCGCCTCCTGCTCCTGCCGCTTTCCCTGTTGTCACAGCAGAGCCGTTTCTCAGCTGAAACCGAAGCCACGACAAGCACACGGGCGAGGCGTCACGTGCGGACGGGGCCTGTGCCGAGACCCAGCCCGAGAGGGACCTGCGGGTCCCAGTGAGGCCAGCGTGCCCTGGCTTCACTCACATGCTAAGACACTGCCGAGAAGCAGGGAGGCTGAACTGGGCCTCAGCAAATCCCCGCTTCGAGAAAGGACGACTGGAGATGAGCTACAGAGGAGGGGACACTGGGGAGGGCTGCGACGTCACCGGAGGCCGACAGCGCTGCGCCGAGCCCTGGGCAGGCACACTGTCCTCAAGGGCCTGAGCCCTTCCTGAACTGTGAGCCAGAGGACAGTGACGGGGGAAGGGGGCAGGCACAGGCAGCCTCAGATCGCCTCTACAGGAGGCTGGCAGCACCCTAGGCCTCCAGTTTCCTCTATAATCACCACGTATCACATCTGCCAGGCAGTCGGAGCTGACCAGGACCCCACAGCACCAAACCCGGCAAAACCTCTCAGACAAGGGAACCATGTAATGAATCACCCCACAGATCCAACAAGAACTGTGCCTTGGGGCTGGGGACTTAGCTGAGCGGCACAGCACCTGCCTGGCAAGCACAAGGTCGGGAGTTCGATTTCTGGTATCGGAAAAAAGAAACCAAAAAAAAAAAGAACTGTGCCTTGTAGATGAGAAAGTAAAACTCAGTATGCGTTTCAGATCAAAAACTATAAACTAAGAAATAGCACGGCGCGCTGGTGCGCCTGTGGGCCTAGCTACTAGGGAGGCTGAGGCAGGAGAAGACTGAGTCCAGGAGTTCAATAATAGCCTGGGCAATACAGATAGACCCTGTATCTCACAAGAAAACCAAGGGGTACGGGTGCAGCACAGTGCTAATGCACATGCCCGAGGGCCTAGGCTTGGCCCCGCACTGAGAACCAGAAATACACCAACTGAAGTAGGAGCTCAGAGACTGATCCTGGTAGCCGGTCTGCAAGTGAGCGGGTCGCACACTGTGTGACAGAGCAGAGGGAAACACACAGAACGGAGGGGAGGGAAGCGGAGAAGCACTGGTCAGAAAGGCTGACATGGCTGGACATGGTGGCTCACGCCTGTAACCCAGCACTCGGGAGGCTGAGGCAGGAGGATCGTTGTGAGTTCGAGGCCAGCCTGGGGTACAAAGTGAGCTCAAGGACAGCCTGAACTACATAGTGAGACCCTGTCTCAGACAAAGAACAAGAACAGAAAGACTGACGCAGTTAAGTGGAACAGGAGACGAGAGGAGGTGACAGAACTACATGACAGAGCCTGAAAGAAACTTTCACACCAGACGCTAATCTGTCATCCTCAGACACTGAGATAAAGGACCACCGTAATTCTATAACCAGTTTAAAGAGCCTTCAAAACTGGGCTGGAAGGAAATGAAGACACTTCCATGCAAAGGTCAACAATCAAATTTATCATCCAGAAGAATAGTGAAAGTAACTATTTTTGCTCTTTGCTTTTTTCAGACAGTCTTGGTATTTAGTCCTTGCCGGCCTCAAATGCAAAGCAATCCTCCTGCCTCAGCCTCCCAAGTGCTGGGATTACAGGTGTGCCTAATGTCTGCTTTAGAATAACGAAATTCCAAAGGGAAGACCTTCTGGTGTAGAATGAACAATGACAAGGACAGTGAATATGCACGTAATGTGAACATACATTGGTGGGGACCACCGTAAACGGCAATAAAATGTCCCCTGCTGTCAGTGGCGCAGAGCATCAGCACCCCACGCAGTGTGGCCGGGAGGAGGCGGTTATGCCCCATGAGTGCGGACCAGGGATGCTGGCCGACCTTCGGTGAGTCCGGGAGCATGCTGCGGTCCTCAAGGTAACTGTAAAAAACTGAGTAAAGCAAGCTATGGCATGCCAAGTTCACACAAGCACAGAATTGAAAAAGCTCCAACAATGCGAAAGAGACAAAGAGGACAGCAAAGAGCCCTGAGCAGGGCCTCCGGGGCAAACCCGCTAGCCCACAGCACGAGGGCAGGCCGTGTTTCAGCAGCGCCCTCGGGGCTGCCATGAGGAGCTCCATCAGGCTTAGGACCAAGGTGTGTGAGCAAGAAAGGAATGGAAAGAGGCGAGTGGCAACAGGGTGTGCAGGCCGGACCGCACACTGCGGCTGGGGAGAGACTAGGGACAAGCTGGCGAGCGCGTGGGTGGCCCTGGGGCCCCAGTGAGGAGGAGTAGCACTGAGAGGGCGGGGAAGGCACACTAAGCTGCCTCTCTGAGAGCCAGTCAGGAACACGCGGGCCTTCACCAGCTACAGAGCTGGGCGCAAGGAGGGGAGCTGACACTCGTGGGCCGCACCGAGGCCCTGCCCCTGACAGGAACCGCTGGTACCCAAAGCCACGCCCTGCTCTGCACAGCAGGGGACCGGGTGCTGTCAGCTGGTCAGGTGACAGAAGAAGCCACACAGGAAGATGGCACTGCCCCACTGCGCGCAGACGAAGGGAGGCGACGGTGACCTGCAGCACTAACAGCGCCACCTGCGCTGGCAAGGACCCTCGGGTGCAGCTTACTTCTGCAGCGCCATCTCCTTCTGCTGGTACAGCTCGTTCAGAATCTCCACCTTCTGCTGCAGCGTCCCGCACTCCTCCTCCAGCCCGGCCTTGGTGGCCTCTAGTGCACTGCAGTCCTCGCCCAGCTTCTTCATCTCGTCTGGGAGGGGGAAGGGCGTCGCAAGGGTGCGGCATATGGAACCGCTGCCCGGTGCCCTCCGGCCGGCGTCAGCCCGCCCACCTTGCCCACGCCAGGAACCCACCTTCCAGGTCGCACTTGGCGGACATCACCGCCCGCAGCTTCCCCTGTAGGAGTCTGAGGTCCTCCTGAAGCACTGAAATCGAGGTCTGTGTCTGAAAGTTGAGGGCGGGGGCGTGTCCTTGAGAGCGAGGCCCAGTCAGGACTCAGACACTGGGGCAACGCTACGGACGGCCCTTACCCGAGAGACGTCCATCATCTGCCTGATCTGACTCTTCATCTCACTCTGGTCACCTACAAAACGAAGCAGCTTTATTTGCTTTCCCTTCCCTTCTTTGTTTAACTCTATTGTCCTCACAGCCTCAAAACTAGACTAATGCTCGTCTAACACTAAAAGGAAAAACGAATTCTCCAACAGAACTGATTGCGCTGACTTTTAAGACAACTGCACACTGTGATTCAAGAAACAAGTCCCTGCCAAGACAGCGCGTTACCTGCTGCTGAGCGAGCCTAGCTCCGCGGAGGGATGGATCAGGGACAGCCAGCGGGTGCAGTTTGAGACTCGCACCCTGGGTGCCGTCTCCTGCTCACTTTCCTCCCTGAGGACTCTGCTGCCCTCCAGCCTCCGCTCTCACAGCCTGGGCTCAGCTCCACCCATCACCGCACTGGAAGCGGCTTCTCCTACGGCACAGCGGCCAACGCTGAGGCACAATCCAGGGTCCTCATCCAGTTCTCAAGGGGTGGAAAAACGGTGTTCTCTGCGTGCCTGCTGCCATCTGCACCCCAGTGACCCAGACAAATTATTAAGGAAGTCAACGGGAAGCAGCATCCACGCAGGCAATTAGGGACAAGAATGCTCAGGTGGCTGGGGCAGGAGGACTGCCGTGGGCTCGAGGCCAGCGTGGGCTGTACAGTAAGTTCAAAGCCAGCCTGCACTACATAGAGACCCTTAAACACTAAAGACAAGAAGACAAAAAAAGGGGCCCATCACCCAGGCTGGTCTTACCTCCCACTTCTCCGTTGGCTAATTCATCTGGCTCCTTTCCGCCTGGGCTTGTACCCTCGGATTCAGATCCGTGCTCTAACTGATTCAACTGTGTGATGCAACTGGACAAAGCCTGGAAAAGAAGCGAGAGGTGGTTAACAGCCTCTCATCCTAACAGCAGGTCTCAGAACTCACCCAACAGGCGTGGGCCGGCCGGGTTACACTTACCCCAATACTATCGTCCTTGTGTGCGAGCGCAGCTTCCACACGCCTCTGAGACTTCTGGAAGGCTTTGAGCTGCTCGCTGAGCTCAGCATTCGACTTCTTCCAGTCTTCAATTTCCTGCTCCAGCTGAAAGTCAGACACACAGATCGCTGTGGGCTGGGGGCTCCACAGAGGCACCAGGAAGCCACGTCCCTCCTTGCCCTGTCGTAGAGGCTAAGGACTTGGTTCAAGAAAAGGGAGGTGGCCCCCGCCGAGCTGTCAAGGGAGCTGACCCACGCCTTGAGTCCTTCTGAAAACGTGCTGATTTGAATGCTTGATCTCCACTTGGTGCGCACGGCCGCATCTCGCTGGGGCTTAACACATTCCTGCCTGCTTAAACTGCTGCTGGTATACGGAGGACTGTCCTTACTGCCCGATGGGACTGTCCATCCCACCCGACGGGACTGTCCTGCATGTACCACCCAGGGGGAACGTAACCCATTCAAATGAGAGCTGCCTGGCAGGGAGACACAGGATTTCTGGCTGGGAATGTGTTGAACCCAGATCCCTGATCTTCTAACCTTCCCACGGCCAGGGAGGCAGTAACTGCTCCAAGAAGGCTTACCAAAGCCTTAAATCCAAGGTTTAAAAAGCCAATCCCTGGCCTTGAGGAGGCGGCTCAAAGTAACGACTCGTGTCTGACAAGACAAAGCCAGGAGGTGCCATCTATGTACAGAACCAAAATACAGGCGCGATGGAGAGCGCAGGCAGGCCACGTCCGGCAGGGCTCTCTGTGTCTCCCCCGTCAGAGCAGCTCTGAGAAAGGACGATTGCGCTGAAGACGCCGGGTGGTCCAGAGTGCACGCCCTCTGACCGGATGTTTACCTGCACTTTCTTCCTCTTCAGCTTCGTGTTTTCTTCTTGAACCCGGTGGCACTCGGACTTCACCTTCTCTTCACTAAGCTTGGCTTCATTCAGGGCAACCTGAACCTAAGGCAGAACACTCCTGTCCACGAGCCGCCCGGGGAGGGGCGCTCCCTAGAAGGCGCAGCCTTCCCGTTGCACGGCTCAGCGCTGTCCCCCCTCTGCTCCTGCACGAAGCCGCGACACAGCACTGACACCCGGCAGGGCACCTGGGCAGCCTTACCTCCGAAAACTCCGAGGCATTCACTGAAATAACATCCTTTAACTTCTCCATAGATTTCTCGTTTTCTAGAATCTGCCACGGGAACAAAGAACACACAGTATGGATTAGGATTTGGGGAGAAACACTAAAACATAGGCTAAAAAAGACAAAATATTTCCAAAATGTACCCCAAATCATCCACTAGATTTTAGGTAAAATCAGGGGATCCCATTTGGGAAAAATATCAAGAACTTAAAGAGCTGAGCAAAAGAACTGAAGTCAAGCATTTCACCACACCCACAACCTTCGTGGTGACCACACTTTAAACATGTTCTTTGCCTGAGTTAAAAATGACACAGTGCCGGTGTGGTGGCACACATCTATAATCCCAGCACTCGGGAGGCTGAGGCAAGAGAGTTCAAGCCCAGACTGGGCTATGAAGTGAGTTCAAGGCCAGGCTGAACTGAGTAGCAAAACCTTGTCTCAAAAAGATAGTTTCAGGTGATGGACAAATCTTGCGAGAACTTCACAGTACTTATGACAATACTGGCTCCTCCAGGGGTGACCCCAACCCTCTGCTCTTAACTGCAGGTTGTATCTCGTAACTTCCTTCCGAAGAGTGCAGCGTACATGGGACTGCAACAAGGCAACTGACCAGTTTTGTGCTCAGCCAGGGATCAAGCCTAACAAGGGGCAGGACGTATGAGAACGCTCCTTACTATGTTTACCACTTTTATGTAATTCTAAAACTGTTCTAAAGGCAGAGTTTGCTGAGAAAAAGAACTTTGTAAAATGAAACCACTGTACATAGACTGTTCAACCGGACCATAATTTCTTAGTGGTTCTGTGTGTTTTAGAGGACACGGCCAACAATATGAAATTATCCAGGGGAGAGGATCAAAACACCCCAGGCCTATAAAATATCCTACTGGATTAGTACTGAAAAGCCCACAAACTGGGCACAAGCATGTTCAATTCTGTTATTCCTAATCTTAGTTAACAGCATGAGAACAGTTCAACTAATTTATAAAATAGTTCAAAAATCAATTCTAGTAACACTCAGCAGCAGAACTCACCAAGTCCTGATTTTTCACATTTTGTTCCCTCTCAGATTCTAACAGAACACGAAGACTTTCAGCTGTGTCACTCAGAATTTCATTATTTTCTTCAAGTATCTTGATTTTATCCTACAAGAAAAGATATTAAGAGCAGCAATACTCATTACACTTGCTTTTGTTTTTAGAATATAATCTCAAAAGAAGAAGGACTTTTACCTTGTATCGAATTGCTTCATCAGAGAGAACTTTATTTTGCTTCTTGGTTTCTTGAACAAGCTTCTTTGATTCCTTGACCTGTGTGAAACAGACAATTCAGAACTAAGAACGTAAACCACAGTGCTACGATAAATCAACTACTATAAAACGAAGTTCCGAGGAGAGAGCCCTCACAGAAGAAAGCCGTACTTTATAATACACGTGACGATGCTGTAGATCTGGAGGGCTCGGAGGAAATAATGAAGCAAGAAAATACAACTTCAAAACACCGTAAGAGCTGAGCTGTACCACAGACAGGAATAAGTCAAGCTGGAAGGAGGAGGGGTACGAAACAGTAATGATACCTTTTGCTCATAATCTGACACTTTTTGTACAAGTTCTGCATTTTCCTTTGTGGTACTCTTCACCTTTTCCAAAATCTGCTCTTCAGTGACTAAAAAGAGGAAAAAGCCAGAAGATCATCACGAGCACTAAGTGAAACTGAGCCGCTCAGTGCACGAGCAGACAGACGCGCTCTGAGGTGCTGTGAGGCTCGGATCTCAGCACAACTTCACGCCGCACGAAAAGCTCCGAAGCTAACAGCACCAGTGTATAAGAACATTAAGATCTGAGAAAAATGTAGTAACACCTGTTTCAATGAGATCACCATTTTATTTAAAAGCTAGGAAACAGAGAAAATGTTATACAGCTTGACAGTCCTTCCTTCACAAAACATGCTTCTCAGAAAATGGAATCACCTCAAATGTTCGTCACTTGCAAAGGGAACAGCACACGCAGGCATGCTGGTCTGCACTGCTGCCTCCCGAGCTCCCTGCCCAGACACTGTCCACGGGGCCGAGGCATCAGCAGCACAGGCACACTGTCCCCCGCCACACCGTGCTTTCCAACAGCGCTCGGTCTGCTCCGAGGTGAGCGAGCCCCCTCTCCACCCCCACTCTATCTCAGCTGGTGCACCACCACCCTCTCTACACGAGGCAGCAACCCAGCAACAGTACCACCTGAGGCAGGTAATAAGTCAATCGATACCAAAAGTTACTGTCTCTCCTTTTCGCCCACCTAAAACTCCTGCCGAAGAACAAAAGGGAGAGATGGTTCACGTAACAAAATAAGCCTGAAAATTTACCTTGGTACATTCTCTCCTTCACCTAGAAGAGAAAGAGAGAGAATTAAACCTGATGTCAAACATGGGACTAACAGAAATACATAGTTCCTAACACAATAGTTAGGATCATAACCAAATGAAAACTGAATAACTCTTTGGTTCAGGATAAACCCATACGATTAAAAAATAAGGAAAGGTTAAAAAGAATTTCGCATTGGTAGTGATACAGTACAATGAGGCTCTGATACAGAGGAACATTAAGGTGGGGGTCTTACTTCACAGCCACACGTTCGCTCATCTGCCGCTATCAAGTGAGCACCAAGCTTGAGATGAGCATTCACCTTTAATAACAAAATGCTTGTTTTTATAATATGCACACTAACGATTTATTTACTCGGAATTACTTACTTGTCAACTCCAAACAGCAAGCACACAGTCTAGAAACAATACACAGATGGCCAAGGAAGCAGGATTATTAGCGTAACCTCTGCACTAAGATACGCCTTTTTCACTTGCTGGAAGACACCTTAGAAATCCTATTCCAAGTGGTCTATTGCCTCAATTTAGAAATAATCTAATAAACTTCATCATCTGATTTCCCTAGACAGCAAAAATAGTGTAACTGAACAGAAGGGAAGACACCAGAGGAACGCAGAGGAATGACAGCTAATGACTTCAGGAAGGGCAAAGACTGAGTTCCTCCCTGCAAGGACGTCTGGGGTAATAAAACCTAAACTGTAACTAATTAAATACTGCAGCAGTGTATTACTAAATTCTGTAACGCAGACTGTGTTTTCTCCTTTCAAGTGTTACAAACAGTGAGGGGACCCTAGGCCAGCCCACAGGTCAGCTCCTGGGCCACCACACAATTAGCCACAGCAGACTGCAGTAGCAGACTCCGTGGGGACCAACATCCTCTCCCCGACCAAAAGTGAGCCTGGCCCCCTGGACTCGTGCTACCAGCAGGGCAGCAGGAGGAAGTGAATGCAGGTGCAGGCTGTCACACTGTAGAGGCTGCTCAGTGTGTGCGGAACAGCTGTGAGAGAAAGAGGGGAGGAGGGGGGAAATGGAGCATGTTTTCACCCACACACACTTCCGTTTACCCTTTAGGCTTTTTCCTTTCGTTGAAGAAAAAGTTGTGAGATGAGAAAAGTCCACAGGAATCTAGGTAAAAAGACTCTTCTTAAGAAGGCGCTTCTTTAAGTTTTTGATTTGTTTTCGGTGGTACTGGGGACTGAACCCAGAGGCCTTCACACTGAACTACATTCTCAGCCTTCCATTATTTTTGAGACAGGGTCTTGCTAAGTCACCAAGTTGCCCAGGCTGGGCTCAAACCTGCAATCTTCCTGCCTCAGCCTCCCTCATCGCTGGGGCTACAGGTATATTCACAGCACTATGCCCAACCTCACCTAGATGTTTCTACCATTTTGCTGTATTTCCCTGAAGCACCTGTCCCTGTTGTGTGTGTTTTTACAACACAGTTTATCAACATTTCACAGTCTGTTTCCACTTCACATTAAATTGTGGGCATGTTCTTTGCCCCACTGCCTCTGAAATACATACAGCAGCCTAATATCCCACTCTGTGATATAAGTAGGATGGAACCTGGTATCTCCTAATATGGATTATTTAGGTTGTGCCAAGTTTTTGCTCTATTAAACACCATTCCATCAAACACCCTTGCACAAAATCTTTAACACATGATTTATTTCTTTAGGACAGATTACTGACAGGTTATACCATATAAAAGGATTTATATTTCTTATCCTGTTTTTGATCCCATTTTAAAGGCCTGTGATATACTTAATTATGAAACTTTCAGAATGACTGTAAGAATCGCCAACTCTACTAACAGTGGATATGGTTATCCTGCTCTCTTAATTAAGTCTTCACCAACACAAAGATTACACTAAATTACTTCAGAAAATTACCCTGAGTTATAACCATTAATTTCTACTTATATAACTGAAAAATCAAAGGGCCAATGATTATAAAATGCTCAGTGTATTCACAAATCAAACAATAAGTTAATTTACTCACTGCAAGAACAGTTCTCCAGAAGAAGACGGCAAAGGAAACAATTCCCAAACAGGCAGTAAGCAGCACGGGCTTCCAGGGAAGCCCGTAAAAGTCGGGTCCAGGCTGAACATCCTCAGGCAGTGTAGCGATCAGCTGAAACAGGGCCGAAAGAAAGGGGAACTTTAACAGAACTGACAATAACGCAATCACAAACGGTCCTCATCGATGTTCCCAATATTCTAACCCCACTGCCAGCTACCCTGGAGAAACCTCCCGAAGGAGGACACCGGGGTCCCCAGCTGCTTGGCCTGCGGGGCCTCTAGCGTAGCGAGGGAGCCGTACTTCCAGTTGGCGACAGTCCCCCGCATCACCCCGTCCCACACACGGCTAGAATCTCCGCGGATCGTGCTTGGGTAAGTTGGCTTTTATTACTTAATAAAACAGCCCACAAGACGCAATTTAAATTCACGATAGAAGCAATCGACTCGTACGGCTGCAAATAAAGCCCCGGTGACAACGAGCAGCTCAAAGCGCGCGGGAGTCCTCCGCGACGCTGCCTTCCTCCCGTCCCACGCTCACGAGCCGGGCCCAGCGCCGCGCGCAGGTGGCCGCGCGCGGGGGGACAGCGGCTCCCGCCTCCGGGC
>NW_004955520.1:1869972-1876712 GCF_000276665.1 Chinchilla lanigera
GGCGCGAGCCATCAGAAACACGCGCCAAACCGCAACGGGAGGCTTCCCTCGGTATTCACAGCGTGAGTTTAAAAGGATCAGACACCTGATCGTAGGAAACGAAAACTAAGCGTCGAAAAAGCGTTGGGTGAATTCTGTGTACTTGGCGGGCAGATTTTTCCTGATTATGTCTCAAAAATCAAGAAGCACAAAGGGAAAAGACTGTCAATCTGATTACTTAAAAGTAACACAAAGCAAAAAGAAGGGAAACACGGAAAGGAAGCTTTGTAAATGGGCAGGGGAGGAGTTAAAGGGAGCGTAGGGGAAAGGGGAAAAAAACAAGTTAAATCATGTACAGGTACAAATTCTCTATGATGAATGTGAACCCTATGTATATCTGAAACGTACCAATAAAATATAATTGAAGTAAAAAAAAAAATAACAAACAGCAAAAGGACGTCTCCAGCCCCAGCCTGCAAACACAAAACACACCGATGGACAGCAAGGCAGTAAGTCTCAGGAAAAGCAGCACAAGCAGCGGTGCCACATGGCAGCATGCGCTGCTTGGCTCCTAACTGCACAAACCCGCCCCAGAAGGTGATCCAAGTCCTGAACAGCACGCGCCCCGAGAGAGATGGGGAACACGCTCTCCCGTGGTGCGGGTCCCTGGACAGAATGATGACAGAAGCCCCTGAATGACAGCTAACATGGCCTGAAACAGCCTACGAATTGACCTGTGGACTCAATCCCACTTTCTTTTCCCGGTGGTGCTGGGGATGGAATCCAGGGCCTCCGACATGCTAACTAAACGCTCTACCACCAAACCACACCCTGGACCCAACAATCCCACTTCTATAAATGTATTTCAAAGAAGGGTACAAAAACAAGTGTTGGAAAGATACACTCACGAAACTGTGTAATTCCACAATTATTTGTACCAACAAAAGAATGGAAACAAATTGTCCATCAAAAAAAGAGCTGTTGAATAGGTCAAGTATACTATGAAGAAAATAACTGTATATACTGCTGTATATACACTAAACACATTTACTACTTCTGGCAGCTTTCATTTAGATCTCACCAGACTTCACTCATATATGTTCATGTTGTCTGAAAATACAGATTCAAGTTTACTTCTTCCCAATCTGAGAGCATTGCTTTCTTTTTCTTGCCTCTGGCTACTGCCTCAATGCACCCCAAGACAGTGGTGAACAGCTGTGATAAGAGTAGACGTCCTTGTTTGTTTTCTGATCTTGGGGAAAAGTACCCAGTCACTCCCCACTAAGTATGAGGTTAGCTGTAAGCTGGTCATGGAGGCTGGTTTAAATTCCCTTCTACTCTTAGTTTGTTGACAGGTTCATTTGTTTGGGGGTAGTGGGGATTGAGCCTAGGGCTTCACATATGCTAGACAAACGCTCTAGCACTGAGCTACAGCCCCAGTCTTTCTTTTTTTCTTTTTTTAATTTTGAGACAAAGTGCCTAGGCTGGCCTTGAACTTATAATTGTCCAGCTTCAGCCTTCCCAGCTTCCTGAGTAGCTAAGAGTACCGGCGTGCACCACCGTGCCTGGCAAAAATGTGGTTTTTGTTTTAAAATCAACAATCAATGTTGGATTTTTTAAATGCTTTTTCTGGGTGTCTTCAACCCATAGATTATGTCTTTAAAGTTCATCAGCGTGGTCAGTTACGCTGACTGATTTTCAAATGTTAAAAGAAACTTGCACTCTTGAAATAACCCCATTTGGATGTGATGTGTCTCCTGATATATTACTGGATTTAACTTGTGGAAGTTTCATAGAAAACTTCTATAACTATGTTTATAAGAGACCTTGTGAGAGATACATGGTTTTCTTGTTATGCCTTTGTCTTGTTTTGCTATCACGGCAAAACTGGACCCATTTGACTTGAGAAGTGGTTTTTCAATTTTCCACAAGGGTTTGTGTAGAAATAGTTTTCTTTTTTCCTTACAGGCTTAGTAGACATCGCCATGAAGTCACTTTGACCTGGAGTTCTCTCTAGAAAGATTCTTAACTGTACCTTCCTTTGCTTTACGGTCACGGTTGCTGAGGTTAACTGTTTCTTTTGGAGTGAACTCTGCGGCTGGACCTCAGACGGGACGTCTTCACTCATTCACGTTGTTGAACTAATGGACCCAAGTTGTTCCTGGCAGTCCGTGGGGTGTGCAGTGCCGCCCCTTTCTGACTGCCGACCTGGTAACCTGTGTCTCCTTCTTCCTGGCCTCTATGGCAAGACGTTAATCCACTTTACTAACTGCAAGAACCAGCTTGAGTTCCGCTGGTGTTCTCTATCACTGATGTATGCTGCTATCTTTATTAATCTCCTGCCTTTCTGGACGTATTTCTCCTTCTCTTTCCAGTCTCTTGGTTTCCTTTCTTCTAGCAGAGGCAGTGCCATACCTTTCCCATTCCTTCCCATCACACTGCAGGCTGTGACTTTGGGTGGTTTGTCACCTCTGAATACTCAGAGGACAGCCTTCTCTCCAAGAAGCGCCTGTCTGCGGCACTCATCTATGATCCCCACTCACTGGACATCCTGGAATCTCGGCACATGCTGGCCTGGAGCTCTCCTGACAGTCCGCTGGCATCCCTTGGTGTCCACTGGCTGGCATTTGCTCCTGATGTTCCAGAGTTTTTAGGAGCTACTTACTCTCCTTGGATGCTTACTATCCAGTGTCTTGAGAAGTGTTGTTCCAGTTTGTCTGGGCTTTTTTGTTTTGTTTTCAGTTGTGGTGGTAAAGCCAGTACCTATAAATTGATGCTAGATGTGGACATTTCTTTTACTGAGGGGCTAGGGCTTAAACCCCAGGCCCTTGTGCACGCCCGGCAGGTGCATCATCCCTGAGCCACACCCCAGCCCCTCCGCTTATGTTTTGATGGTAGGATAGAAGACAAGTTACCTTAAAAGTCATAAAGGAGGAGGGGTTGGAGGGAGGGCAGGAGAACAGGGAAAAGTCAAGTTATGTCTTGTACAGGTACAAATTCTCTATGATGAATGTGATCATTATAGATAACTAAAATGTACCAATAAAAATCATTAAAAAAAAGTTATAAAGGAGGGCCACATCTCTTTGGATGGAACCAAGACAGAAGCTAGAGTTCTCCCAATAGACCTTGTTTTGTACAGTTTAGATCACACAGGTATGTTGAGTAATCAGAAGATTAAGAAGTCCTAGGAAGCAGAGCTGGGGATTTAGCTCAGTGGCAAAGCGCCTGCCTGGCAAGCGCAAGGTCGTGAGTTTGGTTCCCGGTACCGGAGAAAAACCAAAAAAAAAAGAAGTCCTAGGAAGCAGCTCCTAAATATTGAAAGGAGAAAGGAAACCATCTCACTATGTTTCAAGGTGGTGGCAAAACCACAAAGATGAACCGTCTCCAGGACGCCTTTGGGATACAGCTTAAAGACAAGAGAACCCGAAAATCCTTAGAAACCTTCAAGAGCACACTGCTGGTGGTGGTGCTGTCAGCCTATCTTTAATGCTGTTGTATGACTACATCACTAAATAAGGTCATACCGTCACACGTTACTTGATCAGAAGCGCACCTTGGATGACTGCAGCGCTGGCACATGGAGCCGCACACCACAGGCGACCCCAGAAGCACAGTCAGTGAGCAGCTGTACATATACACTCAGACAAATGCAGTCAAAAGTTGAGGCGATGGCTTTTCAGATTCATATAACCATAGGGGACACCACCTTTGTGTATGCAGCCAAAGTGCCATCGAGTGGTGTGAACTATAAACAGTTACGCTGATGTCACTGGATGCTGGATAGACAAGGTGCTACGGCTCTGTCTAGATGCCTCGGCCAGCTGGGTTTTGCTGATGTTCTCTATCACTGATGTACGCTGCGATCTTTATTAATCTCCCGCCTCTTTTTCTTTCAGAGCTAGAGACAGAGCCCAGGACTTGCACACACCAGGCACGAGCTCCACCATGGGCTGCAGCAGCAGCCCAGCCCCTGACTGTTATTCCTGATTTGACTGAAACACACCGTCTCTAAATTGATGACATCGCAATGATTCTTAGATAAAAGAAAAAATTTTCAAAAGCCCCTTTGGGCATCGCTGGAATACAGCAGGAAGGCGACTCATTATTTTTTTTTTTTGTTTTTTTTTTTTTTTTTCTTTTTCCTCCGGTACCAGGAACCGAACTCACGACCTTGCGCTTGCCAGGCAGGCGCTTTGCCGGTGAGCTAAATCCCCAGCCCCCGCGACTCATTATTTTAAGAGCTGTTTAAATGAAGAATCACATATGGGTTCTGCCACACTATACAGTCTCCACGTAAAGAAAAGCTGACTCTCGGCAGAGCCATCTCCACTGTGCTGCCTGTGAGATACTGCTGGGCCTCATCAGTGCTCCCGGTGACCAGTGACATCAAGGACAAGAGGGACACATGGTGCTAGATGTCTGACATCTCCCGGTGGACAAATGCAACACTTCCGGTTGACCCAAATTGAGCCACATCAGTCTACAAATCTGACTACCAAATCCCAAGAAATGCAAAGAACCAGGTGTAGCTCAGTGGCTCAGCACTTGCCTAGAACGTGCGAGGCTGCGGTTCTTTCCCCAGCATGAAAGAAAGACAAGAAGGAAAGGAGGGCCAGGTGTGGTGACACACGTCTGTAATCTCAGCACTTGGGAGGCTGAGGCAGGAGGATTCTTGAGAGTTCGAGGCCAGCCTGGGCTACAAAGTGAATGCAAGGCCAGCCTGAACTGCATAGGGAGACTCTGTCTCAAACAGAACAAAAGAAAAGGAAGGGAGAGAGGAAGGAGGGAAGGGAATTCAAGCAAGAGAAAAGTACAGAAGTTAAAAAAGAGAAACAGGTTAAATTACACAAGGGTTCCCTTGATTTTGCCATTCACAAAATCTGGACCACACTTTCCCCTCGAAGTTATACAAGCATTTCCTCATTGAAGACATCCCAACAACAGAAGAACGCCTATGCATGTAACTGAAAGGGACAGACCCTGGACAGAACACACAGACTGTTTCAGCCGGGGAACGGCAGCAACTCACAACAGCGCCCCCAGGAGGAGGACAACTGGAGGTGCACGTCCTTGCTAGCTGACCACTGAGTCCGCCAGTTTCCTCCGAGCCCAAGCCCGAGGTGTGGGGCCAGGCAGGGAGAGGGCAGAGACCGAGAAATCGCTCTGGGATCTGCGGGGCGTCTCCCGCAGGCAGCGAGCCCTCGGAAGCACCTGAGGGGCGAAGCAAAGCCAACTCGAGGAGAACAGAGTACCTGCCCACCAGCTGGTTCTGGAGCGAATGCGGGTGGGGACGTCCGTATTCCAGCCGGCCAGTGGGGGACACAGGAAAGGCCTCGCCCACAGGGGCCTGCAAACGCACTCCATGTCATTAACCATCAGGAAATAAACCGTTCACAAAGGGACGCGCTTGTGCGCCAAGCGTCTGGGGTGGCAGTGCCCGGTCCAGTGAGAGGTGGCCGGCAGAGCGGCTCCTGCCCACCTGCGAGGATGGCCTGGCACCCCGACCACGTGGCCCGGGGGTCTTCCTCCTCGGGGGGAGCCCTGTCACGGGGTCACACAGATGACGGCCCGGAGCAACTAATCAATCACTAAAAAGAAGTCCTCTCGGCAGTTGGGGCTGCTACGGGCAAAGCCCCTGCCAGAAACTGCAAACGAAGGAAGGCTCTCGACCGGGTTACGGCAGCGTCTACACGGCCCTGCGCGTCTGCCAACACCCGCCGCTGTGTTCCCGAGACCGCAGGTTGCCTGCAAGTGGTAGCGACTAAATTTGACGTAAGACCTCTGACGACGTTCATACCTCAACGACCCTGGTCTCAACATTTTTACCAGTAGGGAGGAGACTTCAGATGTGCCAAATATTCCATGTTAGGGAGTTACTGCTAAGCTCGGTGTCAGAGCCTTGGGTTCACTCCGCTTTTCTGAAAGTTTTTAAAAATTAAATTTATTTTTAACTAGTACACGAAGACGTAAAAACTGTACGTATTTTAGGGTAGGCAACATGCTGTTTCACTATAGGTATGCACCATTTAATGTTTAAATCAGATTAAACATACCTATCTTCATTCATCATTTCCGAATAGTAAAACTTGGAAAATTTCTTCTTGCAGTATTTTGAAATTTATATTACATTATTATTATTATTATTATTATTATTATTATTATTATCTACAGTCACCCTATTTATTCGCTCTGCTTTTGCTTATTTGATGCTATGATAAAATACCGAAAAATACCCTAAAGAATGAAGGTACAACTTCAAATATTTAGAAGAGGCACTAGGTTCCATGGAGGAGCCTGTGCAGAGGGC
The DNA here is from genome assembly GCF_000276665.1 of Chinchilla lanigera. Classification (NCBI taxonomy): domain Eukaryota; kingdom Metazoa; phylum Chordata; class Mammalia; order Rodentia; family Chinchillidae; genus Chinchilla; species Chinchilla lanigera. The sequence continues at coordinate 1,876,262 of NW_004955520.1, forward strand.
TGTTTGCATCAGCTGGAGGGAGTGGGCCGCACTGGGCAGGTGCCCCGCGGGTGGGGCCCTCCCTGGGACCTGGCGTGCCAGGCCTTGGAGCGGCGAGGCAGGGCTGCGACAGAGCTGCCGCAGGGTGGGGAGCGGGCCGGCGGGGCTGCGGTCTCCCGGGGTCGGTCACCGCGGCCCTGTGCGCGGGCCTCTGGCGCAGGCCTCCGGTCCTGCGGGAGCTGTGCGCGCAGCCCGGGGTCCCCACCTGCACGGCTGCCTCACGATCAGAGCTACGCTTTATACCCCGAAAATCTCATTCCTGGCAGAATGCCGGGCACACACTGGGCCAATGGGACGCCAGTCTGATGGCACCTCCAGGTGGCATCTTGTGCCCCCGCGGCACGTCGGTCACGGCACCGGCCGGGCAGGCCTCCGTGCCCAGGCCCCGCTGCCCACGGACCCCGGAGCGCGC
>NW_004955520.1:1876902-1889800 GCF_000276665.1 Chinchilla lanigera
CCCCTCCGCCCGGCCGGGCTTACCGTCTCGCGCAGGTAGGGCAGGAGGGAGCGCAATGCCAGGACCGCGCCAGCCAGAGGCCCGCTGCGGCCCAGCTCCTCCCCGCCCGGCTCCGCCTCCGGCTTCTCGGCGCCCCCAGGCTCGGCTCCGGAGCCTGTCGTGGTCGCCACCCCTGAAACGCAGGGGAAATCGAGTTTAGGCCACAGGAGAAGAACTGTGTCTGTTAAGTTTAAATATGCACTGAGTGTCCACTATCAGTCACTGTCCCTGGAATAGGTGGCTTCCCAACCGGGCGTGGAGGCCCAGGAGGCTGAGGCAGGACTGCCCTGAGATCAGGCCATCCTGGGATGCATAACTCAGTTCGAGGCCAACCCGAACTGTATAGGGAGACCCTGTCTCAAAAGAAAAGAAAAGCACAGATCTCAAAACCAAACAATGTAGTTTCCCAGAAGACAGTTACAGGGAAAAGAGCTCCAGAATGCGGAGCTGCCTACCTTTCCCCTCAGAGCGCCTGACTCTAACGCACAGGGTCTGTGGAGTGGCCAAGGCTAACTGGTCAGGCGCGGACTCTCCTCGTCTTGCTTCACTGCCCTCTGCTCTCCTTGGCTCTGGGGTCTCACCCTTGGGCTCCTGCACCTCCGTAGTGTTTATTCCCCCTCCGTCTCGCCTCCGGCAGCGAAAGCCCTGCAAGGCGTCCTCAGGACGCTCCCGCTGCGCAAGTGGTCAGCAAGCTTTACCTGGAGCCTCGTCCTCCTGCGGACTCGGGCTCTGAGCCGCTTCAGGGGCGCCGGCGTCCCCAGCCCCGGGTTGGCTCTGGAGGCCAGGCTCCTCCGGGAGCTGCGAGCTCGGCTCTTCCAAGCTCAGGTCTTCGGAGGTCTCTCGTGGGAAGGGATCGCCTGGGGGCGGCTGCATCTCTGTGGGGAGAGGAGCTGCTGGGGCCCAGACGGACGACAGCCGGCCTGCCCCGGTGCCCTGCACCTCAGCACCTGCCGTCGGCCACAGGGAGCGCAGCTGGCAGGAAGCAGAGCTTCCACTGCCTGAGCCCGCAAAAGGGCGCCGCACTGCGCTGCCAAGCTCACAGACGCCTTGACCCCTGCGCACTCATGTCGCACATTCGGGAGGGCTGCAGTCGTGACCTCCTCTGGCACGCCCGCAGGTGCGCACACAAACGCAAGTGTGCACACAAATGCAAGTGCAGTCCGTCCCAGGCCAGGGCGGAACGCACCGCCTCTGTCCCGCCGGGAAAGAACGCAGGCTCTGCACAGCCCTCGCCTGGAGGTGCCCTGGAGGAAGGCAGCGCGGAGCGCCACGCTAAGAGCCAGAGACCAAACCACTGCCTTCGAGAGCCGCAGGGCTCAGCCAGTGTGACCCTCAGGAGGGTGGTTTCTTTCCAGCTTTCTATTTCACTTGGGTTTTGCACTCTTACCCAAAATATATACACTTTTTTTTGTTTTTGCTTTTGTGTTTTGTGACAGCTACTATGTAGCCCAGGCTGGCCTCGAATTCACAGGAAATCCTCCTGCCTCAGCCTCCCCATGTGCTGGAATTACAGGTGTGTACCATCACACCAGGCCAAAATATATCCATTTTGATGAAGGGCAAAAGTGTTTTCTCCCCCAGTTCTCGGAAAAATTTAGCTTGCTGGGAAGACAGATTTTCCTGCGGCTCCCTGTCCTCCTGGGTCCACAGGCCTTGGGCTCACACACCCGAGTGTGAAAAGCAGTGGCGACTGAGAACAGAACCTGGAACTGGGGCCACAGAGCCATGTCCTGGCTGGAGGAAGGTCAGCCAGCACTGGCCACCTGGCTGCCGTGTGTCGGGTCACAGAGCGCCTCCTGGTCAGGCTCCAGCTGGGTCAGCCGGGCAGTTTCTTGTTTCGTTCTAGCACTGGGGATGGAAGCCAGGGCTTGTAGGCTCACCACCCTCGATAAAGGCAAAGGGAAGAGCCCCAGGGTCCAGTGCTGATCACTGGAGCAAGCGACCCCCCCAGAGGCAGGAAACAGCATGACACCTTGAAAGGTACAGGGGAAAAGGAACTCCGCCAAAGCATCATGGGAAAGTCACGCTGGTCCCTCCTCGGTTAGAGAACAGTTACCTTAAGATTAAGAAGCTGTGTTCACCCAGATGTGGTGGTGCATGCCTGTAATCCCAGCATTCGGGAGGCTGAGGCAGGAAGATTTCTGTGAGGTCAAGGCCAGTCTGGGCTACAGAGTTCAAGACCATCCCAAACTAACTGCGAGACCGTGTCTCAGAAGGCTAAAGAAGCCGTGTGCACTGCTCTTTAAAGCTTTTCCATAACTGCATACGAGCTCTGTTAACAGGCCCCTTTGTACATATTTTCTTTCTCTATATCTTTCATCTTTCCCTTTAGATTTTGTAAAGTTTCCCTTTGAAGATGCTAACCAGTCTGAACTGTCCTAAGGGAAATCAGAGTAAGGTCTGCCTGCATGTTCCCGCCCGGAAGACAGGAAGGCGGGACATTGGGCCTCCTCTTCTGTCAGCATCCTGTGGGCCAGGGACTCGAACAGAGTCCCATCCACAGCTGTCCCCCACCCCGCAAGGCCCAGGCAGGACGGACTCTACCTTGGGTGGGTCTGCTCCAGGCTTCCCCCAGTGGCGGGGCTGTGGTCAGCGGGGCGCGTGTGTCCTCGGCCAAGTGCTTGTACCTGACAAAGTAGATCAGGTCCTGGACATCGTCCAGCACCGCATACTCTGCCAACTCCTCCAGCATGCTGTTTCTGGTCACTCGGGCATCGAGCATTTTCTCCGCTGCACTCAGAATCTGGGACTCGGAGGCCCGGAAGACTTTGTCCAGCACCTTGTCCACGTTGTAGGGCAGGCTCTCCCGCTGTGCGGCCCTCAGCTTTGAGGACATGTCCTGCAGCATAGCTTCCAGCAAGCGGGCGTCGAGGTACTTGAGGAAGCGCTGCAAGGACTGCTGCTCCTTGAAGAAGCTGCCGATGACGGGCCAGTCCTCCACGCTGCCATCCAGCCCTGCTGCAAGCCCAGCGTGTGGACTCCCCGGGGACGGGTCGTCTCTGGGGTCTGCAGAGGCGGGCCCCAGGTGTCCCGCATCCCCAGCCTCCTCAGAGAGCTCCCCAACGGGCCTCTCCCCATCCTGCCGTACACCCGCCACACCATTCTCCTGCAGCACCTTGCCTGGCCCTGGCCAGGGGACTCTGTCCTGGCCCTCAGGGCCGCTGGATTCTGGTGCTGCCTGGGCTCCATCCCCGTCCCATGTGGGAGGACTTCCGTCCTCTGCCCCCACCTCCACGCTGCCTGGCCCCCTGCCTCCCTCTCTTGCTGCAGTAGCATTTTCTTTTTCAATCACAGCAGTCACATTCAGGTCTTGTTGGTTTTCTTTGGTTTCTGGATTGAGACGAACAGTCCCTAAATGCGCTTCCTCAGAGCGTCCTGGACTAATATGCGACTTCCTGTCCCAGACTTCCGGGAGGATTTCTTGAGACTGCTTTGCACTTACAGCGTTTTCATCCTCCATCAGCTCCTCTGGGAGCTCCTCCTCCTCGCCCTCCTCCTCCTCCTCCGTCTCCCCCTCCTCCCCCTCTGTCTCCGCAGCAGGGGAGCCTGGAGCAGCCGTGCTGCCCAGTCCCCCTCTCTCCTCTGCCCCGTCTGCCTCCTGCTCTGCCTGGGGCTGAGCTGAGTCCGCAGCCGACTCCGTGTCCTCAATCGCTCGCTGACCAAGGGCGGCGGCCGCATCTCTCTGCTGTGGCGGGGAAAGATTTCCTCCCAGAGCGGGGACCTCCTCTTTCGATTTTCCTGACAAACCTGCTCCGGCTGGAGAAGAGAACTGCGGCTGACGTTGGGCTTTAAGACCTGGCTCCTCGTTGTGCTCCTGAAGTTGGCGCTGTGCTGCACTGGGGTGCCGGTCGGGTCCCCCTGCCGAGCCCCCTGCCACCTGCACCCCGTCTCTGGGTGCACTGTGCCGATCCTCCCCCGAGGGCTGCTCGGCCCCGGAGAGCTCCTGCTCTCGCACCCTTCCTGTCCGACTACCTGCTGTTTTCTGCTCCCTGCCACTCTCTGAGCTGCTCTTCGAGCCACCAGCCGGGGTCTCCGCTGCAGGCTCTCCTTCCTGGAGCGCGTCTTTTACGACACGGACACCTGCTTCCTGCGGGTCACCATCTCTGTTCTCCAAGGCTGGTGGAAGGGGGTCTTTGCCTTTCTCGGGACCCGGCCCAGTCCTCTGCCCATCAACCCCCGGGAGCTGTGCACCCTCCGACTGGGATTCATCTTGCACCAGGGCAGCTGTGGGCTCCTGAATATCCCTGGCTTTTTCTTTATTGGGAGGTTCTGTGTCCACTCCTGGGTCATTTTCATCATTTGTTTTAAAGACCTCTACAAAAAAGTCACCAGGAGTTTCAGGGCCAGAAGAACCCGCGGGCGTCTGTGGGCTCCTCTGTTTGCTCTCTGGGCCTGCAGCATCATCGTCTTCCTTTTCTTCCTCTGAATCAGAACCCTCCAGATCCTGGACACCCAACCCCTCGTCGCCTCCTGTGACGATGGAGAAGAAAGTGTCCCCCCAGGCGGTCAGTATGTTCTTATCGCCAGTCCCCACGCCAGGGGGCAGAGCTGCCAAGACTTTGCCCTGCTCGTCCGAGCTCTGTGCCTCCTCCGCTGAGGACTTCTCCGGCCCGGGCCCCCCTGCAGGTCCCGGCTCTTCTGCGTCAGTGAAGGTCAGGAGCGGCAGCTCCTCCAAGTCGCTGTCATCCACCTCCTCCCCCTCCATCATGTAGGACTCAGCGTCCAGTGCCTCATCGAAGTCCTCTTCTGGTGCGGTCACCAGTCCTGTCGTCTCGTCATCGGACACCATGGCATCTGCCGTGGAGCCAAACTTTGTTTTCAGGTCGAGAGTCATTTCTTTCTTCAGGAGCTTGTAAGCATCCATCTTCTGCTCGCCAGAGGCCTGAGAACGAGAGCCGGTTCTGTTGCCTTCGCTTTCTGGCACTTTCAGTTTCTCCTGCAGCATTTCCTCAAAGGCCTCTGAGGGAGGTGGTGCTGCCTGAGCAGCCCCTGCCAGGCCTGGGTCTGTGGGAGGCTGGCGCTCCCTGGGCGGTGCAGGCTCCCTGAGGTCCTGGGAGCTCTCGGAGCGCACACGGCCACCTCCCTCTGCATCGCGGTCCACAGGCTCGTGCGCGGGCCCACTTCCTGCGGGCACTGCGGGAGGCACCTCTCCACGAGGAGGCACTTCCTTCCCAGAATCTTCTGCAGACTCTTCAGTTGCAGAATCATACAATTCCAAAAACCCTAAGAGTTCTTCCACATCATAGCTATCAAATTCATCTCTTCCCCCATCAAAGCAGACGAAATCCGTCTCCTGGAAGGGAAAAGGAGACAGTAGTTTCACTGATCACGGGTCACAGAGCAGCTCCTGCCAGTGCTGGTGACAGACAGAATCCCACACTCGGCCCTGGCGCTAGGGGGCTTGGGGCGACCCCAGCCAGGGCTGCTCCTGGGCAGTTGGCAGCAGGAGGCAGAACCCACTGTCCACTCCAGCCACACCCTCCCTTCCTGTCCTCTTCCCTCCTCAGGGAGTGAGGCTCACTCGCGTGGTGGAACCTTCTCCATCCCTCCAAGCCCCTGGCTTCACCGGGACAGGTCCCTCAGGTCGGCCAGCTCAGTCTGCAGTGAGTGAGTGAATCTCCCTCATTCTAGACGTGGTGTTAGAAAGCTCACTATGTTTACTTTTTTACTAAAGCATGGGCCGTGTTTTCTAAAAAGCACAATGAATAAAAAATGGCAACATCTTGGTCTCCATCTGCCTGACTCCTGGTCTCAGTCTGTTCAGAGCACAGATGGAGGAAACGGGGTACCGTTTATTAGGTTTCCGGCTCCTCACAGCCACACCCCATGACAGCCTGCGCAGGAGCACAGCCAGACCGTGCCCCCCACCCTGCGCTGCTCCGGCCCGCCGACAGGCGGCAGCACCTTCCATCAGGCTCAGCCTGGTGCTTGGTGCTTACTTTCCTTGGATGTCGAGAGACGTGCTCAGGGACACTTTCTCCGCGTCAAGGGAGATGTGTAGCTCAGTGTGAGACAGAGGCCCAAGCAGGGGAGGTCCCTGTGACCACGTCCTGCTGTCTCACATGTCCCAGGCCATCTCTTACCGACAGCAAAGCCAGCAGGCCTGAGAGGTGATCTGACAGCCCCTGAGACTGTCCTGAAATTCTGAGTATAGCAACAGCTCTGATTTCATCTAAGGACGTTCCTGTCCCATAGCTCATGTGCTCTGCAGCCACACAAGGGCCGCCCAAAAATGGCTCTTCAAGGGTGGACATCTGTTACTGCAAAGCCTAGACCTCCAGGAAGTAATCAGCGGGAACTGGGGCTCCAGGACACAAAATCCTGGGAAATCAGGGCCGCACTGACAGGAGGGTTATAGTGTGCGGTTGGAGCCTGCTCATCATCAGACATGCTCTGAGACTGGTTCCGCAGGTTCCCTTCACCCCATCGGTGACAGAACCACGGCCCCTTCAGTCACTGTCCAGTAAGGAGCTTGCATTTCTATCCCAGGACTAAGTCAGAATTTGATTAACTTACCCTTATCACTATATACTTAAGATGCCTGATAGTATTCAATGAGTGGTTTTCAAATTGGGATTCCTAGTCCTTGTATTTGTAAAATGAAATTATTTAAGTATTACATTTAATAACTGGGCACAAAGGTATTAAACTCTTTTTTTGTTTTGTTTTTAATTTTTTTTTTTTTTTATAAACTCTTAACTGTCACACACATGAAACAGCAAAGAAAAGCCCCGTCCACGGATGCCCAGCCTACGATCGGCACATTTGCTTCATATGTTACTGACAACCGGAGTGTGATGTGTTCTCCCATCAATGCTTTCCAAACTTTGCTCATTTTATAGGCAGTCTGGTTCCAAATTAAAATCTGATACATAAATGTTAGAATGTTTTTCCCCCAACTAAAACAAAGGCTTGCAAAAAACAATGAACTAAATATATAACTGATACATTTATAAGCCAATTTGTAATTGAGAACAAAACAGAAATCTTCAACTTACATCTGCCGGAACTTGTAGCTCCTCTTTGGTATATTCATAGTCTACCCTGATTAAATCCTTTGGGAAATACCCAAAAATACGCCCAACCTACATGAAAAAAGGGCAAAAGGGACAAACATCAATCATGGTCTGTGTGAGGAACACGAATGAGAAGCTTCTTAGAAGTGACAGGGAATACGCAGGCAGGTAGGTAGACAGAACCAAAAGAGCTAGACCACTGCTACGATTATTATAACGAGATTACACCCTAATAAAATTAAGTGCAGAATACTGTGAAACAGTTCTAAAGTCATTACAGTTTTTTCTATATTAAGCTTAATTCTAATCACACAGCACATAAAGTTAGATTTTAGAAGAAAATAAAAGATCTGCATAGGCAATTGCTGTACATTACATGATTAAAACTATGCAAAGCTCATTAGAAACACAACCCCAAATACCCTCTAGCAGAATTGACCCGAACATTACACAGAACTGCTAATAAACCAATGCATGTAAACCAACACACAACAGCTATGAAGATTAACATGTAAAAAGAACAGAAAAGTTTTGAAACGTATGACCATTACATCCAATGGCATATACTGATACGTGCTATCCTAGCTTTTTAAGAAACTACAAGTAAATAGGGAGAACATAAACTTACAGTGTAATGCATAATGAGCTTTGGTTTCATGCAAAATAAATTCTGTATAGAACAGAATCCCATTCACGTTTCTCATCAACAGGTGAGCAACAGAACAGATGTGTGTAAAGTGCCCCGGAGATACACACTGTCCTGAGTCAGGTACAGCCTGGGAGGGAGCCCAGGCCTCCTCCCATCATTAAAGATATGCAAACCGAAGCACAAAACGAAGCAAAGGGCCTCTTATCCCCAACTCTAAAATATCAAATTCACAAGACAGGTTCCGGCTTTATCTGGAACCCATCTGAAAGCTTGTTAGTCTAGAATTCTGCCATGAAGATTAGATAAAGCCGGGCAATTAAAAGCTGTGCTATTGGCAGATAAAGTCTGAAACTACAGGAAACCAAAACAGAGTGCAGACTAAAAGCTAAGAACCAGAAATGAGAATCACTTTCAAAACCTAGGGAACTTAATTTCCCAAGGAGGAGAACCACGAAGTGAGAGGGGCCAGAGGGGAAGACTCCATTCCTTCTGGGGAAAATTCTATTAAGGCTGAATCTGCATGAGGGAAAGAAACCAGAGATACGTGGAGAAAGGAAAAACATTTATCTCCGCCATCAGAGACCTTAGCTTATACAAAGCTCCACGATTATACACGGGGTGGTTTCACATTTCCTACAGTCTGACATACACACAAAAAAGTGGTGCAGAATCATGGGATCTCACGGCGGGGAGGATTTTCATGTCTAATTTTGCTTCTGTGCACCATCCCTGCCAAGCACTGCTGATCTGACTCGGGGTGGTGCTGCTGCGAGGATACATTCTGCATGCGGTCCTGTCAGGGCACATGTGACGAAGCACCACTGCCCGGGAAGGAAATGCTCGGGAGGCGGCAGTGGAGAGGGAGCCCCGTCCTTCCCCACGTTTGGACGCCAGTAGCTCAGACAGCACTCGGGCCGGCCACAGAGCGAAGCGCCCTCGGACAGCACCAACAGAAGGCAAATGCAGGCTATGAGCGCCAAGCCTCTGGTCAGTGCTGAGGGCATGGTTCCCTAAGAGGGCAGGACCACCACTGGCCCCAAAAAGAAGCAGGCTTATAGAGGTGGGTACCGCACGGAGCCTCACTGTGGTGGGAGGAAATGCAAGTCCAACTCGGTTACAAAGAACTCAAGTATGAGGAAGGGAGAAAAGTACTAACTGCTAGATGAGAAAGGCAGTGTGAACGCATGGGAAAGCAGTCCCCAGAATCAGTATCAGGACCTGTCGGGAAAATGCTGTGCCTGACCCCGCGACGAGTTGGGACTCTTCCCAAGGACTCTGACGGACAACAAAATGAACCTATTTTATTATAGGGCTTTCTCAAGCCTAATTTTGTGCTGCTTGTTTGGTGTTTTGCTGAGGGTGAGGACTGTCATAGTTGGGATGGACAATGTCTCTAAGTGGGAACAATCCCAAGGCTATCAAGCACCCTTGCTCCTAGTGGAAGTAAATAGTCCAGCTAGCACACTTCATAAAATGGAAAGGACAGGACTTATGATTCTCCATCTGCTGGGGGTGGGGGATGGTGCACGCCTGTAATCCCAGCACTTGGGAGGCTGAGGCAGGAGGATCACTGTGAGTTTGAGGGCAGCCCAGGCTACAACATGAGTTCAAGGTCAGCTTGAACTGCATAATGAGACTCTGTCCCCCCCACCCCGCAAAAGATTCTCCATCAGGTAACTCATAGTAAATCCCCTCATTAAAACTATCAAAGCACCATGCAGTCATTGACTGCCTTGTGTGACCTTAGCACACCCATTAAATGGGCCAGGACAGGACTCCTGGGGGACCTTACAGGCATGAAGTGGCTGAAAGACAAACAAAAGGTGACCCAGAAATTGCAATACAAAAACAGAGAGGGACATACATGGTGAGCACAATACTTTGCTTTCTTATAGAGTAATAACAGCACAAACACCTGGGCAACTGCTCCAGATCTGGCACTTTCTACAAATAGCAATGATACGGAAAAAAGGAAGACTCGCAAAGTCAGCGTGGAACTTGCGTGCTCCAGCCGTTCTGTTGCAGTTTACCATTTACATGTGATGCCTGTGGATCCTTCTTTTTTGAAGGAAGCAATGGAGTTAAGACTTTTCACCATTGCAACCTTTCTTCTGTCTGGAGCACCCCAGACCTTGATGCTGAAGGCATTAGTCAGCATCCGTTCTGTTCTGTTTTAGAAACCTCTGCTGAGCCCTCTGCTGGGCCAGGGCCCGCGGGGAACACCGGGCCACCTTTGTCCTCCACCCAGCAGGTTCAGCGGATTAACTCAGAGACCCCAAGCAAACAGTCACTTAAATCTACAGCGCTCTATAACTCTATCAAAGGAAGAACATAAAACATGTCCAAGTTTTACTTACACTTCCAGCCCACACTTCAGGCAAAACGCCTGCCAGTTTATAGTAGACATACACAGGGTCACCTTTTTTAAAATTCACAAAGCGACAGTCCGGGCCAGTGAAATCTCCAAGAGCTTCACCCCGGGCCATTAGCACTGTTATCAGGATGGAAAAGAAAAACAACACGTGTCAGAATTCAGCTTTCACAGTGCACGCTGAGTTATCAGGAAGTATACAAACCCCACTGCAAACAACAGCCGAGGGTTCCCCACACTCTGCAGTGGCTCCCAATCCTGAGTGGGAAAGTGCAGTCCTTAGAGCTTTATTGCTGCAGGCCACAACACTCCTGCAGTTACACAGGGAAGGGGTGAGTGTCTCCTCACATCCATGGCTGGTGCTAAGAAACTGGGCAGGACCAACGGAACCCCTGTCTCCTCTCTTCCCTGCTAGGCCTCTGTTTCTTCTGTTCCATCACCATAAAAAGCTTCATTTGCAAATATGTGCATGTGGTGCAGACCCTGGCCGGGTGGAGCAGGAGCAGGCACAGGTGGAGTGGAGAGCAAAGGGGAAGAGCGGCTGCAGCCCCCAGGGGGGCAGTTAGTCAGACCCCGCCCTGCCGCTGCGCCTGCTCTAGAAGCTGCAAACCAGGGAGCTGCCTGTGCAGCCAAGGTGTCTCCCCGCAGGATCTGGGGTCCGGGTGAGTTCACGCAGAGGCTAGCACAGCGGAGGACAGCGCTGCTTCTTATCAATCTCGTTGCATCACCAGGCCATGTTTACTCAGAACAAATAATGTGGATTGTACTCAACATTCGGAAGGCTTCAAAACAAACACTACCCCTATTTATGTTTCCCTAGGAGCTAAATCAAAAGTGGACACTTCATTGGGCAGGGGCAACGCCAAACTATAAGAACAGGCTAATAGTTACCATCCTGCTTAAAATGCGATCTAGAAACCGGGAGAAGCACACAGTTTCGGGTGTAAGGTGAAATGGACCTTAAATGCATGTAGACAGCAGAAACAAGGCAGAAATGGAAATAACACATTTCCTAAAAGCCAACTGGCAATGAAATATGTACATATTATTTTCCTAATAGACATAATTTATTCAATATGATCTAGTATTAAAATATGTACTCCAACAAATGTACGGACTTGGAGGGGGCAGTTTGCTTTTAGAAGCTCCACTGTGATCATTCTGACTTGCTGCCACCCTAACTCAGTTAATCGAATAGGGGGGTCAGGCTGAAGGGCTGGGTAGTTCCAGGTTGGGGTGCCACTAGAATTGGAAACAGCGGTGTTCCCCTGGATCCTTGGACCACGAGGGACTTGTAGTGACCGACCAGATGGCAACATGATGCGCACTGTCTGAGAAGGACACGGGACATGGCGCGTGCACATGTGTGTACACACACACACAAGCACTTCACAGGACTCAGGCCAGGGCCTGCTCCTGGTGCTGGCCATGCCTGTCTGGACAGAGCTCCCTCAGCCTGTGTCACAGCCCTGTCCCCCAGCAGCAGTCTGAGCAACAAGACTCAGGCTGTGCTTGTCAAGGTGACTTCCTTTGAGGAATCAGGCAGGACAGCAAAAACCCTGCCACACAGCTGCTGGCTCTCCTCAAAACCCTGCCGGGGATGGCATGGCAGCAGGGGCATCTCAGGGTTCATGTGCACCTGCCCTTGGGTTTCCTCTGAGAATGGTGTCAATGACTTAGCCTCACGATACCGACTTTCTTGTTCCTTCGTGGTAGTGTGGGGAGACAAACACGCAGATTATGAAGTTTGTTTTGGGTAACATCCATTTGAATGTAAAAGCTAAACTGCAGGTGTCTTGCCCTTTTGCGCCTGGATATTCTATATGAAGTCACGAACATTGCTGTCAGTGGGGTACAAGGTTACTGGAGACCAGGCTCCCTGGGCCAGCCAACCCAGAGGGAAAGGTTCCAGTAGCCAGCCCCAAGGCCACAGCAGGCTTGGCTTGAGACCACAGAGATGGAGCATGATGGTGACTGTAATGACCCTCTTCCTGTAAGTGGAAAGATCTCTGCTGCTCTCTGGGGCTGTCTTGGGGCCCTTCTAGCCGGTTGCTGGGAGGCCTCCATGCAACAGAACACCGGGACTGAGGTCAGCAGGGTGGGCCCCTCAGAACCTAGTGCGTGCCAACATTCCGGACTCGTTCAGATCTTAAACTCTGGACTGGGGTCAGCACAGCCCAAATCCCAAGGGCAGCTGCAGGGAAATAGCCCACAGCCCCTATCCACTGCCCTAGGCAGGGCATCACCCACCTAGTACTGGCAGAGTGGAAGGGGTCCAGTCTGTCACTAGGGACCGTGCCCCAACCGCCCTTCAGCAGGCGGAGGAAAAACGCCCGCAACACGTGGAGAAGCATCCTAGCAACCGGAGTGGGGATGGGGATCACGGGCCCAGGACCACTCGCCTAGGACCCCTGGCATATCGTGATCCCTCCAACCGGCTTGATCCTCGGCCTCCCGTGATCCCTGCCCCACCACATTTCCCGGGGTGGCCCGTGATCCCTTGTACCCCTCAGCCCCCAGGCTTCTGCGATCTCCCGCGATCCCCTAGAACGCCCGCGATCTCCCCGGCCCCCGCGATCCCCCAGGACCCTCACGATCCCCTGTGACTCCCGAGATCCCCGGGTACACCGCGATCCCCCACGGCCCTCACGGTTCCCCGAGATCGCCCACGGCCCTCACGGTCCCCCGGGATCCCCCACGGCCCTCACGGCCCCCCGCGATCCCCCACGGCCCTCACGGTCCCCCGAGATCCCCCACGGCCCTCACGGTCCCCCGCGATCCCCCAGGGTTCCCCGAGATCCCCCAGGGTTCCCCGAGATCCCC
>NW_004955520.1:1889900-1890390 GCF_000276665.1 Chinchilla lanigera
GGCCCTCACGGTCCCCCGAGATCCCCCACGGCCCTCACGGTCCCCCGCGATCCCCCAGGGTTCCCCGAGATCCCCCAGGGTTCCCCGAGATCCCCCATGGCCCTCACGGTCCCCCGAGATCCCCCACGGCCCTCACGGTTCCCCGAGATCGCCCACGGCCCTCACGGTCCCCGGAGATCCCCCACAGCTCTCACGGTACCCCGCGATCCCCCATGACCCCCGCGACCCCCGCCCGCCGCCGGCACTCACTGCTGCACTCAGCGTCGGCGCAGCGCTTGAGCTCCGAGAGGCGGCGGCCGCGGCCTGGGGACGACTGTCCCCGCACCCGTCCGGGCGGTGAGGGCAGCAGTAGCGACAGCAGCAGCGACAGCAGCAGCGTCCGCGCCGCAGCCATGTTGCGGTCCCGCCCGCACCGCTGGGGGCAGGGGACACGTCAGCTGCGTGGCGACGCTCCGCCCCCGCTGCCATGGCGACCGCGCGCGCCCCGCCC
>NW_004955520.1:1890780-1899407 GCF_000276665.1 Chinchilla lanigera
CGGAGCCGGGCGCCCGCGGAGCGCGGCGGGGGCCGGACCCCGACGGCGGCGCTGCCTTGGACCGCCACTCCGGAAGGCTGGCGGCAAGCAACCAACAAATCTTGTGCCTTTTCTGGCTCCGATGCCGCGGGCCGGACCGTGGCTGGTCCCGGGCAGACCCCGTCCTCCTCCTCTTTCTAGTGTGCGGCGATGGGTTACCGTCCGCGTGTGTCTGTAGACATCTCTGATTTCCTACTCGTGTGGAAAACCACACTATATTTTCTATGGAACCCTGCTGCCTTCCCAACCTCGGCAGCAGGAAGAGCAGTTTAATTCCTGTCACCCGGTGTCACGCTCAGAATTTACAGACCGGCCTTGATGGCGTTTCCCTCACACCCCACCTCCAATGTCTGTCTCTAATAGATGTATTGAAGTATAACGCACATCACACGTGTAAAATGTACAGTCTGATAAATTTCGACATAGGATCACGCCCTGGAGACCATGGCCACAAGCAAAACATCCATGTCCCCCAAAGCACCTTCCTGCTTCCCTATAATCCCTCTACCTGGCTGTGTCCCCAAGTCATGGAGTCTCTGTGACAGCATGACAGTGCCACATCATATGACAGAGACTTTCCCTGAGCACCCTGAAGGGCTCTTATTAAGCCCTTCCCACGAGCACTGAGCCTATCACCTATTTTACTGTATTCAGAGCTCTTGCTGCTGCCTTACCATTACCTGCTTGACTGCTCCGCACCCCCACTCAAAGCAAACTCTACCGCAGCAGGGCGTGTGATGTCATGTCCACTGCTGTCACACCAGGACACGGGGGAGGTCTGCAGGGGGCGAGGCACTTAACAAGTGGTCAGTGGATGACCCATGGCTCCTCACATACTATAAATACATTACACTCTTAGGCTAAACCAAGACCCGGATACAAACAGCACCAGAGGAAACGCACCCTGAGAACGGGAGTGAAGTGTGCTGGACTGCAGCTGGTGTGTCCCAGTGAGGGTGTACTTTGATGAGGGCAGAGAAGGAGTAAAGTCTCACTGTGCTTTTTTCCTACACTTCCAGAATATTAAAGCAGATGAAAAATAATTTTAATTTTTCATACTTCCATTTAGAATAAAATTAATGATGATTGATTAGCGGAAAAACCAAAACAGCAAAATGATCTAATTGAATATTACTGTACTGATGCTTACATTGAGTTGGCGGTAGAGGTCCTTTTATATTTGGGCTGGAGAACTGACTTCTTAGTTTGTAGAGTTTGGAAGGTTTTGATTTGTGTGCACGCTTTTAAAAAAGTTATTACCTTGGGGAGATATTAAATGGTCTGGTGGATAATGAGGAAACTTTTCTCCATGAGCTTAATGAGGTGATGGTGCTAGTTTTTCCTAGCCGCGGATGGAAATCTTGTGGCTGAATCATCATTCATCTTTGCTTGTAACATTGGAATATGTGGTACTGATGTTTAACCTACACTGTGCTTGCTTTTTGTTTTTTTGAAACAAGGTCTTGCTATGTAGTTCAGGCTGGCCTGGAACTTACAGTGTAGGCCAGGCTGGCCTCAAACTTGCAGTGATCCTCCTGCCGCAGCCTCACATGTGCTGGGATTACAGGTGTGCGACACTTAACCTAAACCCTTGCCCCAAGTGTGGTGTTTGTTAACACCTCAAGGGAAGTTTGCACTGGATAAAGGCTGGGTCATAGTTTAATGTGTCTATTTGGGGTGGCAGGGACATAGAAATATAGGATGTAGAGGGTTCCTGACCCCTGGGACTTGACGTCTGAATGAGAAGTCTTAGGGGCTTTCTCTCCACTGACACACAATATCCAACACTCATAACTTCAAGGAGAGGTTTAGTTCGGCCCGTGGTTCCAGCCCATGCTTGACTGGCTCCAGGGCAGAAACAGCACAGCAGAGAGATCAGGGGAGGAAAGCTGCTCACAGGGGTGAGGGTCAGAGAGAAGGAAAGGACTGGGGTGGAAGATGACCTTCAGGTCCTGCCCCAGGGACACCCCCTTCCAACCTGACCCCGCCTGCCCATGATAGACCCACCCTTTAACAGCCCCACCTCTGAGCACAGAGGCCTGTGGGGACCCTCTAGTTCTGAGCCGTAACAGGAGGTGAGACCATACATCTGAGCCATGCAGGAGACAGGGTAACAATAGCGCCAGTGTAAGCTTGCCTTGGTGCCCCAGGAGCATCGAGGAGGCCCACCCTAAAGTCCCAGGAAGAACCTGTCCTGCCCTCAGCAAGGGGGCACTCAGTGTCCACCCAGTCGTGTGAGAAGGTTACTGAGGACCCTGCCCAACAGTGGGTAAAAGATTTACCCTGTGGGAGTCTGCCAAGCTCCTCTGAGAAACAATGCCCCTTGCCTCCATCTTTACCTGACCTTGACTTCAACCCTACTCGAGTCTGGCTGAGGTGCCAATGAGTCTCAGCATAGCAAAGTGAGTCGGTATTGCCCCCCACTGGAATAGAGGCTCAAGCAACAGCCTGTGAGATTTCAGGACTAAGACATGAAATAACACCTCAGCTGAGGCCGTGGGACTCAGAACGAATTATACCTTCCTGGCAGTAAAGGTGCCAGCCTTGCATACATCAAACTATCCATTATTGCATTGCTAATTGGAGGCCTCTCTGCCTGGTGCAAGAGTGCCTTGTTTCTCCTTACAGCCAGTGTCAGCAAAGTTTCTTTTCCCTGGCACTCTGCTGCGACCCCCACCCACCTCCCTGAGGGATACCATTAAAGGTGTGAGCCTTGGACTCCTGGAGCTCTTGGACTCTTGGCCCTTTTGTCCCACAGAGAGCACTGGCCACCCCAGAGCTCCTCATCTGTACAATTTTCTCTCTTTGTCTTCCTTTTTCAACTGTGTGCCATATTGCCAGGTGGGAGACTGATACCCTCTGTGGGGGTGTCTGTATACCCTCCGACGTTAAACATCTACAGAAGTAGAATGTTCAGGCCCTGGAAAGTTAGTCAGAGAAGACAGGGTCCCCAGATGAAGCTGAGCCCAGGAGATGAGTGTGACCCTTGTTCCAGCTCACACCGTGGGAATCCAGTTCCCAGCCAAGGAAGGGATGCTCAACAGGAAGTCACCTGGAATTAGGGACAGGCTGTAAGGTGGGGAAGCCAACAGCTAGAACTCATAGAGCAGAGTACAGGCAAGAAAAGAGGTAGGTGGAGAGGGGAGAGTGGAGATATTCCAGACATTTATGGGGGCCTCCTTCAAGTCTTCTGCTGAGTGACAAGAAGCACATAGGTGGAACCACATGGGGAGAACTTACACTCTTAGGAAGAGATCACATTCACTGTCTTTAAAGGTAACTAAAGAGTTATAAGTCAGGTAAATCCTAGTAAGTCTTAGTTTTAAAAAAAACACTATGATTGGTCACAATAAAGAGGGCAGGAAACAACATCAAATACACATTTGTGTAGCAGGCCGACCTGCACAGTATCATTTCCTGCTGGGTGTCCTGAGGTTTCCTGTATTCCTTCCCTCTTCCCAGAGCTTGGCTTTTGTACCAGTGTCTAGGAGGCTGCCCACCTTCACACCTGGGCCCAGGAGCCCCTCGGCTCTGTCCTGAGGATGACAGGTCACTCCAGATTCTCATTATGATCTTCAGAGTGGGAGCTGCTAAAAGAGAAATGGTGTCTCTTGCTAGCACCGGTTACCTCTTTAGTAAAAGTAAGAGAAGCTGGGGGGAGTCTATCCTGACACCCAGCCAGTGCTAGAATGTGGCTTGGTCCAAGTCCTAAGCATTAAAGAGTTAACAGAAGAGGAAAGTGAGTGATGGGTTGTTGATCTGAGCCAGGTCTCAGTGAAAACACAGGACTTAGAATCTAAAAAGAAGAGAGGAAAGGACAAATGGGAAAATAACAGGAAAAGGCACAGAGCAAAGTTGCATTTTGAGGACAGTAAGGAAGCCCCATTTTCCTAGAGTGAAAGGATTCTGTTAGAGAAACTCAGGACAAAATTGGGTGGTTAGGATGGGTCAGATTATGAAGGCCTTTGGAAACCAAGCCTGAGAACTTAGGATAAAAATAGAGAAAGCTATCAGACTTGAAGGAAGGGGATTGTATAACTGAAGTTTACACGTGTATCCTGCTCCAGAAGCGGGGGAATGACCTGCAGGGATACATCCCTTCCCGGAGTGGCAGTCGTGTCGAGGTGCGTGTGCTGCTTCGAGTGAGTCATATGCCAGCCACATCTCTGCCAGCATGGACTATTTGTGCAGCCCAGATAAAGAGTCCATGTTCTATCACACAAATAAAGAAACTCAAACATCTGAAACTGCGACTACTGCATAGGTGTATATATGAGTTCCTGCTTCCGGTTCTGCCTAATTTACCTTGGCACTATTTTCCCAGAAGTCAAATATTTGGTGCTTTGAAACAAGTGCAGAGCAAATTTTGGGGTGTGGTCTGTACAATTCAGTTTCCACAGTGCAGACTATTTGGCTTTGTCCATTTAGTTTTCAGATATGAACTACTTCCTTACCAGGAAAACAGCAAGGCAGGGAATGTAGTTGGGCAATGAGAAGTCTAATTGCATGACCTGAGACAAGCTACTAGCTTTTCTGTGTCTCAGATTCCTCGTCCATGGCACTGAGGCCAAGGTTAACTCTTCTTAGGGCTTTTCAAGGAGCAAATAAGAAAATGCACACAATTCCCCATGTATGTTGTTCCCTGGCAGTGACAGCCACTGTAGATGACTAAAGAAGCAATGGAAGCCTTGGCCATCAGTGGCTTCATCTCAAAGGAGCGGTGTGTACACAGTGCTCACCCAAAACCTTCCTCTTCTCACTGAAGAAAGCAAGGTGGCTCAGCCACTCAAGTTGTGCTGCGATCAGGGTCTCCTGGAGGGAACATGAAGAGCTGAGGAAGAGACAGACCCTCCCCTTCTTTAGGACAAAACGCCATCATAGCTGACTGGCGACAGAAGGTCCTTGGAGACAAGGTGAACCTCTTGGATCCTCAGCATTTGAATTTAGAAACAGAGGACAGCACCATTGTGAAGATTGTATTCTTTCATCGGCACTGAGCAATCATCACAGGAAAAAGAAGCGTTCTCTGTAATTAATATGAAGGCTCACTCCTACATCCACGTGGAACGTGAAGCGGAATTTGACAAAGGGTCAATGATGATGCCACATCCATGGGATGAAATGGAGACTCCAAGCACTGCCTGACATTTGTCTTATGTCTTACCAAATCCCTAGAAAATGCTGTCCAATAGAAATACAGTCCTCAACTGCATATATAATTGTCAAAAGTCATGTTTCCAAGGGGACAACAAAACAGGTTAATTTAATTTTAATAATACATTTATTTAATCCAATATATTCAAAATGTTATCATTTCAATTTGTAGTCAATACAAAATACGAGATATTTTACATTTTTTAGTTCGTAAGCAGTCTGAAATACTTGGGTTTTTTGGTTTTTTTTATTTTTTTGAGACAGTCTGTAGTTCAGGCTGGCTTTAAACTCACCATGTAGTCTAACTGAGTGCTGAGACCATAGGTGTGTGCTACCATGCCAGACTACTTTGGAATCTGATGTGTGTTTTACAGCACATCTCAGTATAGAACTGATACATTTACAGATAACCACAGCACTAGAAAGCAGGGATTGAAAATGAACACCAGAGCCATCTATGCATTTACACATTATTTTATACAACTTTTATACACACTTATTTTAAAGAAAAGCAAAGCTGATAATTGTGTTGTAAGATTTAAACTCTTTTGGGCCAAGCTCTCTTGCAACTTCTGCAGGAGAAGGCAAGACTGAGGCTATCTCAAAACTCCATACTTTTTGTTTAGTCAGAGCCTGAGATTTCCATTCAGCTATCTGAGGATTGCACTGCCATGTCAGATGAATCTGAAGTCTTAATTAAAAAGTACAAGTTGTAAATCATGAAGCTGCTAAACTCTTCATATTTTTATTTCTCAATTAGTACACTTATTTCTTGACAAACAAAACAATGAAGCTTTACATTTAAATGTGTAATAAAACAATTTGACAGCATGGAATTCCTTATCCTTTTAGACAAAATTGGAGGAAACCAGTTGCAGTTCAGTAAGGGAACAGAGCAAGTAACTTGTTTACATAAATGATTGTTGACCCTACTCTCTTGGTATTTTGAGTCGGATCCTTTTACTAGTTGCTCAATATAGAGTATCATGCCCCTGACCATTAGTTGTCAGTAGCACCCTTCGTCCTAGTAACAAAAGAAAAAATGTCCCCATCATCCCCAAAGTCCTCTGTTTCAGAATGCACCACCCTCCCAGTTTGAGAGACACAGCTTGAGGCTTTTGGTAAAATCTGATCAGTTAACAAAGCACATGTAGTGTGATACAGAATATTCTGTATTCTATAGTTTCTCTCATTAGCTAAAAAGAAATAATTATAAAATCAATAGGTAAAGAGCCAGGTGTGGTGGCGCATGCCTGTAATCCTAGCACTAGGGAGGCTGAGGCAGGAGGATTGTTGCAAGTTCAAGACCAACCTGGGCTACAAAGGGAGCTCAAGGCCAGCCTGAACTGCACAGCGAGACCCTGTCTCAAAAAGACAAAAAAAAAAAAAAAAATCAGTAGGTAAAGACCCAAAAGGAAAAAAAAAAAATCCTCAAACCCAAAGGTGTCTGTGGTCCAAATGGCTTTACTGTAGTTTTTTTTTTTTTCCTATTAAAAGCTAACACCCACCTTTGTGCCAGTCAGATTTTCCCATTGCTATGAGCAAATACCTGGGGAAAACAACTTAGGGCAGGAAATATTTATTTTGGCTCATGGTTTCACAGATTTCAGTCCATGGTTGGCTGGTCCCAAGACAGAAACAGCACAGCTGAAGGGAAAGCTGCTCACTTCATGGCTGACAGGAAGCAGAGCAGAAGAGAGGAAGCTGAGTGAAGGAGGTGGGGAGCAGATCTTGCCCAAAGGTCAGGTCCCCATGCTCCACTTTCTCCAATTAGGTTGCACCTCTCAATGGCCCATCTGGCTTATTGAGGTTCATGCCCTCACCACCCAATCACACATCCAGAATCTTGATCCAGTGAAACTGACGATCAGGATTAACTGGCACAACCTTAAAGAATGTCTCACGTCTCTGAGTTTTTATTTTTGACCTCTAAGAGGAGTCTTACGTAATGTTCTGCTTCCATATTCCCATACATGTCTTCTGCACTATCGGAAATCTAAGTCTGAATGAGTTGCCTTGTTTTTCTTAGCGTTAACAGTCAACTCAGGGATACACTTTGAATTACTGGACTTGTTGTGGGAGTGTTTTTCTTTTTCTTATTTATTTATTTATTTATTTTTGGTTTTTCTCCAGTACCGGGAACCGAACTCACGACCTTGCGCTTGCCAGGCAGGCACTTTGCCGCTGAGCTAAATCCCCAGTCCCTCTTTTTCTTTTTTAATGAAAGCACAGGTTTTTAAGTGGAACCTAGGGGACTATAGGTTGAGACTTAACATGTAGTTTTTTTTTTTTGCCAGTATGGGGAATCGAACTCAGGACCTTGAGCATGCCAGGCAGGTGCTTATGCTGCTGAGCTATATCCCTGGCCCAAGACTTAGCATGTAGAGTCATTAGAATGGCAGTTATAACTAAAGAAACATACATTAGGTAACAATAGTTGATATCTGAGGTTGAACCTCCTTGGGTCTAGGGACCTGGGCCCGTGGTAAGCGGCGACAGTGAAGAAAGAGGACACCGGAGACCAGGCTGATGGCACAGATCTATTTTATTGCGGAAGTAGCAGGCATTTATAGAGTAGGCTAGAGGCGTGGCAATGGAGGCGGGTCAGGGGCGTAGTTTGGAGGCGGTACTTTTGGCCTAGGGGCTGTGTGGAAGCAAGAGGTCAGAGCTGGCCAGCCTAGGCGGGGCTTTTACTCGGTTTGCCGAGGAGTCTGAGTTTGCTCAGACTCGCCTTTCCGCCACAGCTGTCAACCAGACCTCTGGACCTCTCTTTCCCACAGATATCAATTACACCATTATGATTAGCTTTCTCCCATACAGAACAGCAAAATTACTCATGACACTAACATCTACTAACTGTAGGTTGGAGTGTTCAGAAAAAGAAAGGCAAAATTAATGACTAACATAAAAACTGAGGTGTGAAATGATATCAGTAATTATTACTTTAGTATATCTCTTTTTGAACACAAAATTCACCACAAAAATCATTATGTACATTTAAAATTGCACTGTTTTTTCTGCTAATCTTGACATCTAGGTGTTATGGTTTGTGTCTGCATGTCCCCTCAAATCCTTATGCAGTCATAGGGCAGGCTTCTATATTTTTGATTGATCCACTATTCAATGCTGGGATTATGGGTGTGAGTGCTACACCTGCCCCTGGGGTGGGTATTTTGCATACAATATAAGGAAGGGAAAGAGGCTGCTTACCGCTGCTTCCCCCTTTTGCTCTTGTTGTTTTGCTGTATTCTGCTGCCAGCTGCCATGAACTGTTGCGCTCTGCCACTCTGCCTTGGAGCCAGCTGATTATAGACTGAAACCTCCAGAAACTGTGAGCTAAATAAACCTTTCCTTCCTCAATTTTGGGCATTGGGTATTTTGTCTCAGCAATGAAAGAAAAGTAACCAAGACACTGGGTGACCTCACAAATATAT
>NW_004955520.1:1899507-1920110 GCF_000276665.1 Chinchilla lanigera
TATATACACACACATATATCTGAGACAGGGTCTTGTTATGCAGTTCTGGCTGGTGATGAGCTCACTTTTGTAGCCCAGGCTGGTCTCTAACTCTTAAGAATCCTCCTGCCTCAGCCTCCTGAGTGATGGGATTACAGGCATGTGCCACCACACCCAGCCTCACAAATATTTTTAATGGATGTATTTTGCTCTTATATTCTCATTTTTCTATCTCTTTGCAGTCTGATGAAATTCAGTTGCATCCTAGACATTTATAGATTAAAGGAAGTGAGGATTACATTGTCATTCTCTAAAGGACATTATGCTTCCTGAGTCATTCCACGACCATTAATTACTGGATTCTTTTGATCATATCAAGTTTAGTATTGTTCATTTTCAGAAAGAGTGAAATTTGGTTTCAAGAAAGCAAAGAAAGCAACTGTGACACTGGACTTGGCATGTGGGTCAGTTTGCTGATCCTTGCACTGAAGTACGAATTAATTCTCATGTTCACGATGAGGTTTGGCTGGGCTGTACACATACACACATTTGCACAAACTGCAACTCAAAACCCACTTAATTACCACAAAGTGCCAACACTGCAATTAAATCTGAATACTGAGATTTTGGTTTAGAAAAATAACTCATACATTAACATCTTCCGTCGTGTCTGAGTCTCTTCCAGGTTGCCTGCCCCTGGAGCCCCTCAGTCATCCTTCATTTTCCAGGGTTTACCCATCCTATTCTCCGCCTACCGTTTCACATAAGGTTGGCAGTGTTGTTCATTAAAGTTGACTCCACAAGGCCCCTGGTCAATGTTGTTAAAAGGAAAAAAGAGATTCTTGCCCAAATTGTGGAGAAAGCTGTCAAGTCACTTAATTGAAAGCTAAAATTGTAGTAAGTTTTCAAGGAAGAAATTAAAAGGCTGTGCGTGGATTTCTCTTGGCGGTGTCACCAGCCATCCTCCATTGCGCGGTTGGTCCGTCTTCCAGTGAGCTTCTCGGGTGAAGTGACAGTGGGCCCTTGTCCCTAATCCCCTCGCCCAGGATCCTTCGCGCACCACGACCCCCAAATGTAGCAGAGGTCTTCCATTTTTCGGTTGAAGACAGGTAAAATATAAGTCTGGAGCCAAATGTATCCGAAAGTCTCCCTGAGGGTTTACTTCCGGGGTCACTCCCCAAATCACTTCCAGGGTCATTTCCGGAAGTCACTTCCTAGGTCGAGACGCCCACAGCCATATTGCTAGCGCAAAAGAATTAGGGGCAGGGTGCAGGCGTGCCGGGGCGCCGAGGCAGGTATTGCGCATGCTCTCAGGAAACGCTCCCTACTTCCGCTTCCGGTGCGCCTCAGAGCTCGTCTCCGGAACCGGAAGAGCGTAGGTTCTCCCAGGAGCTCGCCTTGGCTGGGTGTGTGCGACAGATGTTGTCCTGAGAGCCTGAGGGGCGGGGAGCGTGTGCTGGGACACACCCGTATTTCCTTATGCTGTCCTGATGCTCTGGAGCCTTGGGTTCTGTGGACACAAGGTGGGATTTAGAGGCTTCGGTTACCGTGGCAACCGCGTGCACGCCCGTGTGCGTCTTTGGGGGATCCTGGAAGGGAGCGTTTGAGTTAAGGCTCCTCAGAGAACAACGTGGGTTGGATTCAAACCCGCATGTCATGCAGACTTGTTCCCTTAGCCCACCCTTCGATTTTAAAAGGCTTCCTCTGGCTGCTGTGTAGAGAAGCAGAGTCTGAGGGTAGCAGTGAGAGAGCCTATGCGGAAATCGGGGCACAGTGTGGTGTCCCGAGCTGGGGTAATGCCGTCGGGGTGCCGAGGGACCGAAAGCTGGAGACGCGCCCGGAGGTAGTAGGAGAAGCTCTCTTGTTCACTCCGACGTGGGGAGCGAGCGCGGGGCCCCAGATCACTGCGGCTTGATTCCCCGCCGAGCGCGGCGTCTGTCTGCGGCTTCATCGGTCAGCCTTAAGCCCCTGTTTTTCTTCTCAGTCTTCACACGGCAAAAGATAAGGTGTCTGCCTCGGATTGCTGTGGGGATTAAGTGAAGTAATTTATAGGCCAGGTATATAGTAAGGATCCAATAAATAATAACTAATATGCCTACTGTACTCGTTATATTGTTTTGTTATGAATTTCGCTGTAGATGTGATTTTTTTTTTTTTTTCAGTCAAAGGGTATCATGTCTTTATGTGGACTGGAATACAACAATGGTTCATTTTTCTTATGGGTCATTTTAGATGTTACTGAAATTTCATTTTGTACTTGGAAGGAGTTGCCAGATACAATGAATTTTGTTGACCAAATGATACTTTTTGGATAAACCGATGGCAGTTTTTCCTCCTAACTCAGAAGCCTGTGGGTAACTCATACTGTGTTTTCGTTTTGGAATAGATATGAGTGATTTCAGTGAAGAACTGACAAGGCCTGGGTCAGACGATGACCAAGTGGAAACACCTATGGTCTCTGGTACCGGAATGCACTTTCCGTGGCTTCGGAAGCATCTAGATTCCGTCGGTAAGTAAATGATACAGAGCCCTGTTAGCTTTAATGCAAGGAGGTGGTGAGATTCAGCACAGATGCAAAGGGGGTAGCCAAGCTGGTCCCGTTTTCAAGGTAGGAATACTATGCGTGTTTTTTTTTGTTTCTGGCTGTAACCTAAAAGGAAATAATAAATAGATTCTTTTTGCTTTTAAAATCCCTTGTCTTTCAATTAATGTACAGTGTATATTATGGTGGTTGCATTTTCTAAGCAGTGCTTGCTAATCACTTACCATCTCTGACTTGACTGAATGGATTGGCTCACAGATGAATGTATGACACTTCCCCTTGAGAAGTGCATACCTAAGAGGTATTCAGGAAATTTCTGTTGAAATAATTCCTAATAGAATGATGATGTAATAGGTTTCAAGAAGAGTATTTTCTTCCACTTTTATGAAACAAACACAAGTTTCTCTGTGGGCTAAATTCCCTATAGGAATACATAAAATAAGCAGTTCTTTATATTTGTGCTGGGTAGTACAGGCCTGGGAATACATTGGATCCAGCACTTTCTCACTGCCCTGAAATGTCTGTCTTAGCTCTGCCTTCTTTCCTCTTGCAGAGATTTCTTGGCTCCTGGAATTTAATTCCCACTATTAAGAATTTCACTCTTGAGTCTGTGTGTGTATGTAGTACTAGGAATAGAAACCAGGGCCTTGACACTGAGCTACATCCATAGCTCTGTTTTTATTTTGTATGTGTGTATGTATTATTTATTTATTTTGAGGCGGGGTCTCGATATAGAGTGCAGGCTGACTGTGAACTCACTTTGTAGCCCAGGCTGGCCTCAATCTTGGTGCAATCCTCCTGTGTCAGACTCCTGAGAGCTGTGATTATAGGCGTGTAGCACCACACTCTTGTAAAAACTTTAAAGTATTATCTCATTTGATGACCTGAGTAAATTAATCCTCAATAGTGCTAGGCATTTTAAGTATGAGGAAACTGAGATTTATTTATTTATTTATTTATTGATTGATTGATTGATTGTCTTTTTGAGACAGGGTCTCACTATGTGGTTCAGGCTGGCCTTGAGCTCACTTTGTAGGCCAGGCCGGCTTACTAGCAATGATCCTTCTGCCTCAGCCTCCAGAGTGCTGGGATTACAGGCTTGTACCACCACGCCCGGCTTTTTTGAAAGTGAAATTTAAACAAGAAGTCGTATTAGAAATCAAATCCACTCTTTTTGTTTGTTTTGTTTTGTTTTGTTTTGTTTTTTGAGACAGGGGCTTGCTGTGTAGTTCAGGCTGTCCTTGAACTCACTGTGTAGCCTAGGCTGACCTCAAACTCAAAGTGATCCTCCTGCCTCAACCTCTGGAGTGCTGGGATTACAGGTTGGTGCCAACAGATGTCTAGCCACATCCACTCTTTTAAATAGTAGTATCAGTCAAATCCCGGACTGTCTGATCTCAAGGCTATATTTGCAGCCTTTGAGGTAGAGAAGTACCTCTTAGCTCTATGTCTTGGCCCAAGAACAGTCTTCTTTTAGGTGAATGAAAGATATTTTAAGGAAGTAGTGTTTTATCATTTTGTGTGGCTGGTTGCCTGAAATTGTTGCTGATCTGAGCAGCTTGAGGGTAGAGCTTGTTAAATGAAGCTTCTGATTCGGAGGGCTGCGTGGGCTGTATCCTGCGTTTCTAGCTGGTTCTAATGCTACTAGTTTCAGGATGACGCTGAGTAGCAGGTGTTTATCTGTACATAAAACAGTCTTAGACGCACCTACAGCAGTCGTCTTTGGCTTTTTTTTACTTAAGCCCTACTTTGTCCTTTTTCAACTTGTGTACTGCCTTACGCAATTTTAAGGTGCCATTTAAAATTTTTAAAATAGTTTTGAGAGATCATTTCTAGTACATAATACATTTTAAATGAAATTATATTATTTTAAAATCGATTTGATAGAACCTAAATAGCATAGAGATGTAATACCTTCTATTTTCCATCTGAAAAAGGTTTTAATATGAATTTGCCTTATTTTTAATGCTTTTGAGTATTAAAATTTCTAATTAGTAGTTGTACATAGTTGCTTAATTTTTGTTAAAATTGGAGTATTAAAGAAAGTAAATTAATGATTTTAAATTTAATTTAAAATAAATTTGTAGCCGGGTGTGGTGGCGCATGCCTGTAATCCCAGCACCCAGGAGGCTGAGGCAGAAGGATCACTGAATTTGAGGCCAGCCTGGGTTACGTAGTGAGCTCAAGCCAGCCTGAACTGCATAGCGAGACCCTGTCTCAAAAAGACAAAAAAAAAAAAATTTGTTACTTTTTCCTAATTGCCTCAGATAATTGTATGATTATTCTTGTAGAATGAGAAAACATTTTGCATCAATTCTGTTTTAATCTCTGAGAAATTTTGTTGGTTTTTTGAGATAGGGTCTTGTTATGTAGTTTAGGTTGCCTTTGAGCTCATTGTGTATCCCAGGCTGGCCTTGAACTCACGGTGATCCTCCTGCCTCAGCTTCCTGAGTGCTGGAGTTACAGGCATGTACTACTGTATCCAGCTGAGAAATTTTAATCATGTAGGGAAGTAGCAGAAATGGAGTTTAAACAAACAGTGTATCAGGTCTTTTGCTCCTGAATTGTTCATGTAAAAATTGTATGATCTATTACATTATCAGATCATTTTATAGTTTTGATAAACTAAAATTAAAGATCATCTGACTTGCAAAAAGAGATATTAGAGTCATTCATTTTTAACACAATATTTTCACTTTTAGGTGTGGTATAATGATTTTAACTGCAAAGACTTGGCTATAGGCACAGCACTCACTCTAGGAGGTGAGTTTTAGGAAAGTATGTGTAAGGAAGCTTAAAATCGGCGAGCTCATTGTTTTGAAAGTGTCTGGCCTGGTCTGTGTGACTTGCAGGGGTCAGGTATGAGGCTCAGGCGGCCATGGGAGGAGAGGAGGATGCAGCGGTGTGCTTAGATGCCTGCTGGACGGTGCTGAAACTGAGCCCCAAACTCCCTCATGCAGGGGTTGCCAGCTGTCTAGAGAACAACGCTAATGTCTACACCTGTCTTAACTTCCTTTGAACTTGTATTATTGAGTTGCTGGAACTTGGTCCTAAAAGTTGAAAGCCCTTTTGAAGTTTTCAGAACACTGGTAGGAAATAGAGACCGTGGGCTGGGATGGACTGGTGAGGGTTACGTGTTCTAAGTACCAGGGCCTGTGCTTTTGGGGGGTTCTTTGAGAAATCTCCAGATTTTTTAGTGCAAAGATGGAAAGATTGAATCAGGTCTGAATGATGTGGTGGCTCTGGTAGCTCAACAGTGCCAGCTTGGTTTTTATTCTCTGAGAAACCAGCCAGTGTAGCAGGGCCTGTGTCCAGTGAAGCTGCCCTGATGTGGGGGCTGGGCGGGGGCAGATGGCACCACTGTTTTGCTCGCTAAGGCTTGCGCTTGTCTAGGTTTCCTGAATGGTTGAATCTTCCATCTTTTTAGCGACTGGAGGGAAGAAGAAGAAGGACTTTGCTCAGACCACCGGTGCTTGTTTAAGTCTTACCCAGGAGGCACTGCTGAAGCATCAGTGGCCGCGGGCCGCGGGGTTCATGCACAGCTACCTGCAGACCCTGGAGGACTCGGACAGCAGCAAGAGGCAGGCAGCGCCCGAGGTGAGTGGCCTGCGGGACTGGGGACAGGTGCAGACTGGCGTGGGGCTCCCGCTCCCCGCTCGGCTTTCGGAGGCTCTCCCCGACCCACTGAAAGCTGCAAGAGTCATCTCGCGGGCAGGGTTCTCATCAGGAGGTTTTTCACCTGCTTCTTTTTACCTCTTATCATTGTAACGGGGACTCCAGAGTCCGAGCCCTGTATTCTCAGCCCCCATCGTTAGTTTCTTCCGGTCATTCTTCTGGCTTCCTCCCCTCTCCACAGGGTGTTTTCCGTCATCACACAAAGATGCTGTAAATTCAGTGTTAGAATCATCTTCTGATCCCTGCTCCTGGGCTTTGTGCCTGTTTTCTACTCTCAGCAAAACTCTGAAAGAATTGTTCTCTTCTTTTGCCCAGAGTGATCTGTTTTATTGTTTTATCAAGACATAATTAGCAAGCGCATCATGCAGTTCACCCACTGAAAGCGTACAGTTTAATTTTCTCAATGTTTTCACTGAGTTGTACAACCCACAGCACCATCTAAATTTAGGGTACTTTGGTCCCCCCCCAAAAGAAACCCTGTGCTCACTTGCAGTTTTTCTTCATCCCTCCCTGCAGTCCTGGCAGCTGCTAACGTGCCACTTCCTGTGTTGGATGTTTTCTGGAGTGGATTATAGAGTATAGGGACCTTGTGAATGGCTTCTTTGCCTTAGTGTTTTGAGGCTTACCCATGTTGTAGTGGGTATTAGTATTTCATTCTTTTTTATTGCCAAGTAATATTCCTCTATATGTATATAGTGCATTCCATTTTATGAATGCATTCATCTGTTGTTAGACATTTGGATTGTTCCTGTGTTCTGTTTTATGAATGATGCTCTGTGAGCACTCACAGACAGGTTTTTGGATGGATGTTCATTTTCATTTCTTGGCGATGTACACTCAAGAGCAGATTGTGGGTCATAGGTAGCACTGTGTTACTTCCTCCTGCCTCAGCCTCCCAAGTGCTGGGATTACAGATGTGCGCCCCCCTGCCCAAAAGTTTTATATTTATTATGTATATTCACTGCCTGCCTTTTTTAGATTGCTAATTTAATGGTACTGTTATACTTACCTAGCATTTTTGTATTATTTTATATTTTGCTTATTTTATTTTTTTGAGACAGGGTCTAAAAGACCCTGTTCAGTCTGGCCTTGAGCTTATTATGTAGCCCAGGCTGGCCTCAAACTCATGGTGATCCTCCTGCCTCAGCCTCCCAAGTACTGTGATTACAGATATGCATCACCACCCCCCCTTTACCTAATAGTTTTTAATTCAAACGATTGAGGAGGTTTTATTACATAGTATGTGATACTAGTTTTACTGGATAGACTATTGTAAAATATTGTAGTAGTAGTTTCTAGGAGAAAGAATTATAGGTTGTTTTTCAGTGTTCTAATCTGAAAAAAATATTAAAATCCTTACATTTTGGTAGTAATTTCTGCTTTGACAGATTATATGGAAGCTTGGAAGCGAAATTCTATTTTACCACCCCAAAAGCAATGTGGAGACTTTCAATACCTTTGCGGACCAGATGAAAAACATTGGCGTCTTGAATTACTTGAAGGTGAGTGTGGGTGGAGGCTCTGTGACTTTGCACGTGTGAGGCCCCCCACGTTGCTTCGGTCTGTGACAAGGTGGGTCATAATGGAAAAGGGCCGAGACATCTGCATAACCTTCACTCGCTTTTATTCCGGCCTAGTATACCTCCGTCTGTTACATGGGGTTTCTCCGTTTATTTATCTGGCATAGGCTCGTTTTCCTCTGGCGTTTGTGACTCGTGCTGCTGAGCGCAGGTGTGCTGTCTGAGCCCCTGTTCTGGTTCTCTGTGTTTCCCCAGCGGGGGTATTGCTAGGCCGTTACACACACACACACACACACACACACCCACTGCCCATAGGCCGTTACACACACACACACACACACCCACACCCCTGCCCATGAGTGTGCATTCTGCGCTCTCAGGAATCGCCAGGCTGTATTCTAGTGGACACACAGGGCAGCTTCCTTGTTTCAAGAGCAGTTTTCTGTGTAGAGTTGGGGTGAGACCTTACTAGTGGGAGGGAGATTGCTCGGATGTGCCCTGAGGTGCAAGGTGCTCTCTGGTGCGCTTGACCTCTGCTAGTGTGGGAATGCATAGGGGGTTAAGAGGGCAGCTGTGGCTCCCAGGAAGGAAGGGCTTCCTGAACAAGGAGAGGAAGGAGTGCCTCCCACACGATGTGTGCTCCTCCTCTGTCTCCTTTTCTGTTGAGAAAGAAGCTGCATAGCCTTTTGATGAGGGAGATGGGGTGGAGTTTTAATGAACTTGCTGGTTAGGCCCGCTTTGGTTCAGAGAATTGTCTCAGAAGTGAAGAAACTGGACGGGAACCTCGTTTCTTGCTCCAGAACCTGAGGCGCCGGTTAGGCTAAGCAGTGAAACATGTTTTATTGGGAATAATTTTGAGAGCACTGCTGTTTTCCAGGAAGGGTGCCACATGTGGTTCTTGCAGTAAGTGGCGTGCACGTGGAGCCCCTGGTAGGGACGCAGGGCGAAGGCCCGACCCCGAGACCCTGCCAGGAGCTGGGTTTTGTCCTGCAAGCTGTGGCACCGCGGAAGGATTTTACCCAGATGGCTAACCAAGCACAAGGCTCTGGTTGCCCCGTGGAAGGCGGATCTCGGGGCAGGGATTGGGGAGCGGTTGAGGAATGAGGCAGCAGTTGGAGGTGACAGGCGACATCGTGTCCGACTCGTGCGCCGTTAGTCACTTCTCTGACTCTGTGCTTGACGCCCTCCTGTCCTGCTGTGCTCACTCTGAATAATTTTATTGCTTCTCTTCTTTCTGGGGTACACTTTCCACCTCAGTTCAGACCATTCTTCAGCAGCTCTTACTAAGATGTTTCTTCTGAGTTTGTTCACCATATATAAAGTAATTATTGATTGTCCACTGTTGGCCGAACTGGGCATTAGGTACGATGCAGAAATTATCTGAATTAATCCCCAGCAGCACCCTTCTGAAGGCTAACGCTTGTCTCATGTAGCAGGCGAGACTCACACAAGGTGATGAACCTCAGCTTTATCTGCTTTTATGTGGAAAATCTTCTTTCTCTTTCTTTGCTGTCTTCTGTTGGTGAGTTTGCATTATTTAGCGCTCACTTACGTAGTGTTTCATGGTCCTTCTTTGCTAGACTGAAATGTTGCCAGGGGCAGCATCACATCTTTTGTGTCCTACCAAGGACCTAGCCAGCCTAGGCCCTGTATTTCCTGAGCTTTAGCCCACGGTTATCTAACGACCTGGATGACTGGGCTTTTCCTTGTTACCGGTGCAGATCTCCTTGCAGCATGCGCTGTACCTTATTCATCATGGGATGCTGGAGGATGCGAGCAGAAATCTCAGCCAGGCGGAGACGTGGAGATACGGGGAGAAGTCGTCTTCCCAGGAGATACTGATCAACCTTGTTCAGGCCTATAAAGGGCTTCTGGAATATTATAGTTGGTCTAAGAAGAAGATGGAATTGTCACAGCTTGGTGAGTGAATCTGAGTGAACTATGTTCTTAAGAGACTGAAAGACAGAAACCATCTTAAGGTATTACCCAGTTGTCTCCCTGCTGAACTCATCCAGACGGCGTAGAGAACAGGCATTGTACTGGCTTTAAATTCTTGGTCATCCTTTATATTTCTTTTGAGACAAGGTCTCACTATGTAGTTCAAGCTGGTCTTGAACTCACTGTGCAGCCCCGGCTGGCTTCAAACTCACGGTGATCCTTCTGCCTCAGCCTCCTGAGTGCTGGGATTACAGGCATGCACCTCCTTGCCTGGCATCCTTTATAATTCTGGTACATCAAAACCTTTCAGTCGTAAATTAGGTGGTTCATTTATTACATTGATGACCATGTTAGATGCATTGCTTTTTTTTCACTTGATTTTGTCAAAGGTAAACACAGCTGCACATTTGTCACAGCAGTGGAAACAGATTTTATTCAGTAACTGCAATGGAAGGAGCTGAGCTCTCTTGTGATTGGTGCAGAGATGACTGCTTTAAAGGGGAAGAAGGCGCAGCAGGCCTTGAGCAAGGTCAGGAAGTGCGAAGGTGTAAACGCAGAAGGGGAGGCGGTCATCTGAGCCCACCGGCCTTTCCTGGGTGGTTGGGGGCACTGGGCAGTGTCTCAGTCACGTTCTCATTGCTGTGACAGTAGTGGACACGTGTAGACATAAGCAGGGATCTACTTCGGCTCACAGTGTGGAGAGGTTTCAGTCCATAGTCGGCCGGCTCCAAAGCAGGACAGCATGGCAGAGGGGCACTGAAGAGGAGAAACGGGGAAGGAGTGAGATCCAGGGAGGAGGGGAAGAGAGTCTAGGCCACAGCCCAGCCAGTGATCCGGTCACCACCTGGAGCCCCACCTCTAGGCACGCGCAGCTTTGGAGGGCGTCTAAATGGGAACCTCTCCAGCACTGACTCACCCGCAGCAGCTGGGTGGCATGGCCTGGTCTGTCCTGGGCGTTTGCTTGCTGGAGCAGGCAGCTCTGGGCAGTTCCGTGTTTCAGGTTGCCAGGGAAGGGGCTGTCGCCAGGCTGGGTGTGGCCGCGTGTTCTCAGAGGGTCTTCCTGTTTCTGAGTCTCAGGCAGGTGTAGGTGCGGCGTCCTCCGGTCAGGGCATAGCTGCCGGTGTCCAAGAAAGGTTGCAGTTTCTTAGTGGCTGTTATGGCATGTGATCAACATTTCCTAGCATGTGTACAGAATGGCTTCTTTTGGTTATAATCCTGTTTCGCAGAATATACGTGTGTAAAGAATAGGCAAGGTATAATAGTGCCATTTCTGTGCTCGTTTTCCTGATTTACTGAGACACCAGACTGACTGCTCAGTCCTTCGTGGAGTCCCCTCCGCTCCCGCTTTGGTGCTGATGCCATCCTCCCCCGCCCACTCTGACCTTCTCTGGCTGTGACCGTCTGTGCTTCCTTTCTTCCGTCTTTCTTGGAAGCCCCTCCAGGACTAGCCCGTTTCCGTACCCTTCACTGAAATCCTAGTGCTGGCGTTTGCCACCACC
Source organism: Chinchilla lanigera (assembly GCF_000276665.1). Lineage (NCBI taxonomy): Eukaryota > Metazoa > Chordata > Mammalia > Rodentia > Chinchillidae > Chinchilla > Chinchilla lanigera. The sequence continues at coordinate 1,910,661 of NW_004955520.1, forward strand.
TCCTAGGTGAGCTCGGTCCTGACGTGCGGTGGCTTTTCCTTGGCCGCTGGGCCGCGGTCGCACTTCCCTCCCCTCTCCTCATCTGTGGTCTCTCCCTTTCCTCTGCCTTACGCGGGGCTTGGTATTTCTTTTTTAGTAAAGGCTTACTGATACTAACTTACTGGGTTTGAAAGCCAGTGTTTGCTTTTCTTCTTACACATGGTTAGGCAGAACTCAAGCAAATACTTGGGCGACTGCTGTTGGACATGGCGCTGTGACTGCCACGCCTGCGGGCAGAGGCCTCAGTGCCCAGTGCAGTGTGCGCTCATTCTGCGCAGCGAGAGGTGGACGGGTGATGGGTGGAGCTTGCTGGAAAGTCTTTTCCTGCGGGTGTCTGTTTAATGAGACAGGAAGTCAGGGCTGGTCTTCCTGTGAGCCGGGCTGCACTCTGCTTTGCCGCTGTGGCTGTCTCGTGGGGGGTGAGGCGCTTGGTGACTGGGAGCCCCTTTTCCTGCAAACCTGACTTACACCTAGGCATCTACTTTTTCTTCCTTAACATTTTTCCCATGTCATTTCTTAGCTACTTTCCCTACGCTTCATTTCCAAGTCTATATTGGCAGGTACTCCTTCGATCTCCTGGGAAAAGATTGCCAGTGCTCCTTAGGGTTGAGGTTTCTGCTACAGTGGGGCTGAGTTCCTTTCCTTTTAAACCTTTAAGCTTGTGAAGTAAAATGTATAGAAGTAGTATGTGGAACAAATACGAGATACAGTGGACACACTTAAAAGGACCACCCCAGAACTACCACCCAGGTTAAGGGACACAGCATTTATACCCAAATGTTAAGATGGCCGGTGCTTTTGAAATTGGCATTGTTTTCCTAGTTTTTAATGGATGGACCTTGTACCCTGCAACTGTGGTGAACTCCCTTATTCTAGCAGGGTTTTTGTTTTGTTTTGTTTTGTTTGTTTTGGTTTTTCTCCGGTACTGGGAATCGAACTCACAACCTTGCGCTTGCCAGGCAGACGCTGTGCCGCTGAGCTAAATCCCCAGCCCCTCTAGTAGGTTTTTAAGTGAGTTCTTAGGGTTTTCTATTTACAGGGTCACATCATCTGCACAGAGGTAATTTGCTTCATCCTTTCAACGTAGATATCTCTCCTGTTGTTTGCTTACTTCACTGCTCTGGCCGAAACCTCTGGTATAATGACTAGAAGTAGCGAGGGAGAGCCTTTTTGTCTTGGTCCTGATCTGTGGGGGAAAGCGTGCAGTCTTTCATCATCAAGTTAAATGGTAGCTGCGGGATTTTCATGGATGCCCTACATCAGCTTGAGGGAGCTTCTGTTCCCGGATTGTCAAGTGTTTTCATCATGAAGGTTTATTGAGTTTTGTTGACTGCTTTTTCTGCTCCGTTGGATAATCATGCAGTTTTTGTTGTTTATCTTGTTGGTTTGGGTTAGATCGATAGATCTTTGTCGTGTTACTTGCGTGAATCGGGTTTTCAGCTATTAAGCCAGCCTTGCTTTCCTGGCATAGATCCCACGTGGGCAGGGTGTGTAATTCTTTTTCTTATGTGGCTGGACTCATTTTTGCTAGTGTCTTGTTGAGGAGTTTTGTATCTATATTCCCTAGGAGAGACTGATCTGTAGTTTTTTGTGTTTTACTTGTCTGCTTTGGTGTCCAGGTAGCACTGATCTCATAGAATAAGTTGAGTTATTCCTTTCTGTTCTTACTTTGGGAAGAGTGTGTAAAAAATTAGTATTTGCCTTTACATGTTTGTAGGCATTCACCAGTGAGCCATCAGGTCCTGAGCATTTTGTGTGGGTCTTCTGATTGTGTGGGTGTTCTGATTGAACATTGAATGATTTTTAAAAATTGTTTATCTTTGGGCAGATAAGGATGATTATGCTTATAGCACAGAAGCCCAAAATATATTCAGCCACAGCTGGAAGACATCTGTAAATTTTAGTGCACTGATTAAAACTCCTGGAGTCTGGGACCCTTTTGTGAAGAGTTATGTAGAGGTAAGTTGGTGTCTGTCATATAATTTAGTTTCATTTAGGCCTGGGCTTATGGAAAATCTGCATGCTCAGTTTTGTTGAGCAGAAGCAAACCTGTAGAGAAAATTGTAAAAATGGAATGAAACAAAAACCAAAAAGAGACAGGGGTATGATTTGTCTCTTTTTTTATTTGAATAATTTCTGTTTCTTAATATACTTACTGTCAGTGTTACTCTTGTTTATGTTCACCATTGGATAACCTGTCTTGGTCGCATACTTATAAAATATAAAATAAAATAAACAGGGGCCGGAGATTTAGCTCAGCAGCACAGTGCCTGCCTGGCAAGCACGAGGTCATGAGTTCGATTCCTGGTATTGGGGCAAACAAACAAACAAACAAATAAATAAATAAATAAACAGCAGTATAATTTTAAGTGTCAATTCTGTATTCTTGAGGCGCTTAAAAGGAAAAAAGATTTTTTGTGATTTCTGGGACCTAAAAAGGATGTGAACAGAAGTCTGAAACTATGTTACAAAATGTGGGATGCAGAGGAATGGCTTTGAAAGGTGAAGATGTCCCTTCATTCCAGAACCACTGCAGAGGGACACAGGGCCTTGGCCCTGCCCATTGGAAATAAATTTTGAAAATACTTAGCTTTCTGGACACTTGCAAGTACTAAAGTAATAACAGTGAGGTCAGCTATAACCTCCAAAGCCACCTCGTAGTTCCCCTGGGACTGCTTGTTTCACAGTGGGCACACCATGTCACGGGTCCCTTTTGTGGCTGCGGTTAGGTAGGGTGCTGAGGTCACTTGCTTGGGTGTTTTAGTCCTTGGTTTCCTTGCCTAGAGGACTTTATTCCTGTGGAACAGTTTGTAGGTCAAAGTCACTACATTTTCCGGTAACAGCACTGCAAGGCTGCAGTGAGACCCCCTGTAGCCCGGGCAAGTGATCTTGTTCCATAGCTGCTGTAACAGATGGTCTGTGGAAGCAGAAATCAGCATTAACTGTTGCTCCCGGTACAGCACTGTTTGTCAGTTCTGTGATTTTTTTTTTTGTACTCAGCAATAAAGTTGTGGTTTTTCATAGCTGTCTTACAGAATTCAGTTACAATATTGTGGCTTATTTTATACAGATGCTGGAATTCTATGGTGACCAAGACGGAGCCCGAAAGGTACTCACGAATTATGCATATGATGAAAAGTTCCCATCAAATCCAAATGCCCACATCTACTTGTACAGCTTTCTGAAGAGAGCGAAGGCACCAAGAGCAGAGCTGCTAAGTGTGCTTAAGGTATGGAGCACCCCGCCGTGCTTGCGCAGGGCTGGGGCTGTGCCCGGGTCGCTGCTTTCAGACGCGTGTGAGTGGTGCCCTCGGCTGCGGCAGCTGCAGGCCGGCGGGAGGCCAGAGCATCAGCATTCCACGGCCTCTTTGCCTGGCTCTGGTCGGCACGTTCTGCCCTGTAGCCTGTGAAAACCAGCTGTACTGCAGTTTAATTTGCGTAGAGCGGGCACACTCAGTCTCTCGCGCGTGTGTTTGGACGCATTTTAACAAACACAACCACGGCCCAGATAATAAGATGCACAGTGCTGTCGCCTCCCCACATTTCCCTGAGCAACGCATCTACCTACGCGTCCCTGCCCCAGGTAGTCCCTGCTCTATTTTTGTTACTGTAGGTTAATTGTACCTTTTCTGGAATTTCATATAAATGTAGTTGCAGTTTTTCGTTTTTAAACCTGGCTGCTGTGGCTCAGCACAGTGGTTTTGAGTTTTATCCATGGCGTTGTGTGTTCGAAACTTACTATAGTGGAGTAGTCGTCTGTGTTTGTACTTCTTGGTCAGCATTTTGGCTCATTTTCACTTTTTGACTGTTACCAGTAACACTGCTAAGAAAATTCACGAGTGCCTTTGGAGGGCACACGTATTTTCATTTCTCTTGGGGCCCTGCCTTGGAGTTGCTTGGTGAGGAAAGTTCATGTTTAACTTCTGGGGACTTCCCAGCCGCTCACTGGAGTGGCTGTGCTCGTCTCCGTCCTTCCGCCTCCCCAGCAGTGGTGCTGTCGGTCGTTTTGGACTGCAGCCGTTCCGGTGGCTGCGCAGGGCTGTTGCACCGTGGCTCCCAGTTAAATTTCCTGATGGCTCGGGTCCTTTAAGTCTGTCGCTGTCCCTGTGTCGTCTTCTGTCAAATGTCTCTTCACAAACCTCGTGTCTTTTTTTAGGGAGTTACTGTTTATCTTCTTCCTGGTTTGGGAGATTATATAATCCAGACACAATGCTTTTGTTAGGTAGATGGACTGTGAGTCTCTTCTCTCCAGCTGTTGCTTAGCTTTCTGACTTCTGTCTTGTCTTTTTGGTGCTGAGGATCGAACCCAGGGTCTCAGGCATGTGGAGCGTGCACTCAGCTGCTGAGCTATAATTTCAGCCCTTTCTGTTTGCTAAACTATCAGTGTCTTTCAAAGAGCAGAAATTTCTAATTGGTTGAGGTTCAAATTATCCATTTTTCTTGTTATTAGTAATTTTTAATCTAATAAATACTTGCCCTACCACAAGATAGTAAAGAGTCTTTTTTTTTTTTTCCTAGAAGTGTTACATAGATTTATAAGGTCTGTAATAGATTTTTAACATATATATTTATATTTTTTTATTATTCATCTATATATTTTTTTGCATAATGTGAGGTGTAAGGGTCAAGATTAATTTTTTTTCCCTCTAGTTTATTGAAAAGACTGTCCTTCCCTCTTGGAACCCTTTTTGGAATCATCTGGCCATATATGGACTGTGCTGGGGAGTGAACCCAGGGCTTTCACACTGAGCTACATGTCCGACCATTTATTTTTATTTTTTGAAACAGGATCTTGCCATGTTGCCCAGGTTGGGCACAGATTTATGATCATCCTGCCTTGGCCTCCTAGCTGGGGTTGACAGGTGTGTGCCACCACACCTGGCTAAGTCCTTCCTGTTCTTGAAAAGAAAACCTTCAAGTTTTCCCCTGTTGTGTAAAAGGACTGTTGGAATATTTATTCCTGTGCCCTATTGTACTGTGTTCCTGAGCACAGTCTCTAAAGTTACTGTTTCCACTTTTTGAGTTTTTGTTTCATGTAAATATTCTGTGATCTCTTGCGATCAATAAATATTTTTGCTGTGTGGTTGTTTTAAGACCCAGCTTCTGAAAATAAATTATTTTAAAATTTTAAGTGTAGGGCTGGGGATATAGCTCAGTGGCACAAGTGCTTGCCTGGCAAGAGCAAGGTCCTGAGTTCGATTCCTGGTACAAAAAAATAAAAATTTAAGTGTGGGTAGATGTGTGTAACACAAATGAAGAGTCTCCATCTGTTTCCTCCAGTAGCCCTGACTATCGTGTTGGGAGGAGTCTAAGGACATTTTAGCCATAAGAATTTTATTTGCAAGTAAGCTGAAATTTGAGAAATGCCTTTACAGTGTGTAAATTACAAGATTAATCTTTCTTCCAGATTTTGTATCAGATTGTGCCATCTCATAAACTGATGTTAGAGTTCCATGTGTTACTTAGAAAATCAGGTAAACCACTTTTGTTTCATTCCCCTTCGTGTGGGTAGCGGTAGTCCAGGGACCAGCAGGTGACGGCCGCCCCCTTGCCAGTTTCTGGAAACGGTGTGGGACTGGCGCCCGTGGTTGGGTTTGTCTGTGGCTGCTGCTGCACTGGAACACGGCACCGTGCCTGTAACAGGGACCGAGTGGCCGGCAGAGCTGAAGATACCTGCAGTCTGGGCCTCACTGAAAGCGTTTGCCCAGCCCTGCTAAAGCGCACTAGGTAATAGTTAGCAAAAGACAGATGGTTTCTGCGTCTGTCATTCGCCGCGTTTAATCCCTCCTGGACTTCAGCTTAGTAAAGAAAAGGACACAGTTAAAAGTACGTCAGCTCACTGGGCCCCGTCGGTACAAGGACTGTGTAAGTGCCTCTCTTAAAAGAAGTGAGTCCTTGGTACCGGAGAAAAACCAAAAAAAAAAAAAAAAAAAAGAAGTGAGTTATCCCAGAACTGCCCAAATAGGGCAAATACTTTAAATATTGTTCTCAGTCAGACGTAGATGGAGGTCAGATTCGCCATCCTGACCTCAGTTAGTGTGGAGTGTGCACTGAGCTCTTCAGCTCCGTCACAGGATGGTCAACATAATGGACTGTCCTGAACTCTTAGCTGAAGCCAGAGCTTGCACCTTAGTACTGTTTTATTAGCCGTCTACAGTGACTAAGCCGGCTGAGTAACTTAGCCGTCACTTCTTCAATACCTTATATAAACCTAAACTGTTACAACTGTTGCAGAGAAAGAAGAGCACCAAAAACTGGGGTTGGAGGTGTTGTTTGGACTTCTGGATTTTGCTGGATGTAGGAAGAATGTAACTGCTTGGAAATACTTGGCAAACTATCTGAGACAGATTTTAGTGAAGTAAGTAGGAGACACTGCTTTCATTACTAAATCATAACTTCCCCATGTTTTAGAGGGTAGCAGTTTTTTAAAATGATTTTTTGCTTATGTCTTTGGATTTCCTGAGCTGTATCTTCAGCTGTTTTCTTCCGAGTACATCACAAGCTAGAAAACAGTCTTAAGCTTATCATAAAAAATTCAATCAAGATAGTTTGTGCTATCAAAGTAAATGTTACACTTTATAATGAGCCTGTTGTAACCTAGGCGTCTAAAACTACACAGCCAGGCCTGGTGGTGCACGTCTGTAATCCCAACACCAGGGAGGCTGAAGCAGGAGGATCTCCATGATTTTGAGGCAGTCCTGGGTTACACAGTGAATTCAAGGCCAGTCTGCAGTACACAGTGAGACTTTCTCTCAAAAAAAAAAAAAAAAAAAAAAATAGAACAGTACCTATGATCATAATATCATTAGAGCTACATTTTGAGAAGAAAAGGAACTGCTCTTATTTTCATCTTGTATGAGAAGAAGCACAATCACAAGATTATGCTTTACTTCATTTTATGTCCATTGTCAATGGAAACCATCTTCAGAGTTTAGCTTGGAAACATCTCTGTCATCTTTCCAAGAATTCCAGGCCAATTCATATTCTGACAGGACAGATCTGCCCCTATCACTGAGCTTCCTTTTTTTTTTTTTTTTTTTTCCCCAGTACTGGGAATTGAACTCACGACTTGTGCTTGCCAGGCAGGTGCTGTGCTGCTGAGCTAAATCTCCAGCCCCTTTTTTGGTATTTTTCTTTTCCAGGAATCATCTTGGATGGGTCCAGGAAGAGTGGAAGACCAGGAAGAGCTGGTGGCCAACCTTCCACTTCAGTTACTTTTGGGCAAAAAGTGATTGGAAGGAAGATAGAGACTTGGCTTATGAGAAAGCATTTGTAGCTGGAATGCTGTTAGGAAAAGGTATGTTTTTGTGCTCATTTTATGTTGTGTAGCTTTGGCAGATAACAAAATTTCAAAATCTGACCATTTGTTCACCCCAGCGCTTACTTAATGCCTGCTCAGTGCCTGGTGCTTGAGAATAGAGTTTGTCCTAGTAATTTTCTCATCACTGGGACGAGATACCCAATACCCACAGGTTGTAGGAGCAGGGCTGATGTTGGCTCATGTTTCAGTTCATGGTCAGCTGCTGTAAGGAAGAAACAGCAAAGTGGAAGGGCCTGCGCGGGGCGGAGCTGCTCACGTCATGGCGGCTGGGAGCAGAAAGGGGGGGGCTGGGGCAGGACGAGGTGCCCTTTTGATACTGCAGGTCATGCCCTAGTTCCCCGCCTCTTCTGACCAGGCCCCACTCCTAACAGCAAGTCAGCTGTAGTGCCCCATGAGTCATTCACTCTCCAAAAGCACCACCTTATGAGCACCTGCTGCCTTTGGGGTCATTCTGCATCTAAACCACAGCATTTCATCTCACTGCTCAAAAGACTTACGTGCGTGCAAAATGCATTTAGTCCATCTCTTCAGAGTTGCTGGAGTCCTAATAGTTTCAGCATTGCTGAAAAGACCAATTCCAAAGTCTCTTCTGAGACTCAAGGCACACTCTTAGCTGGGAGCGCTTGTAAGAATCGGATGGTGTTGATGAACAATGGCACAGGGTAAACATTCCCATTCCGAAAAGGAGGCATGGGGATAGAAAGGAGTGAGACCCGAACAAGACTGAAAACCAGCAGGGCAAACATTAAATCCTACAGTTCCATGTCCCGGACGCAGAGCAGGTTGTCGCCATGAGGTAAGAACTCCAAGGGCCCTCCTGCTCTTAAAGTGTTGGCAGTTGCAGCCCTCATGGCCTCTGTCTTGGGCTAACTTTGGTCACTGCCTAGAGCTCTCTTCTGCAGATGATCCGCATCCCTGGTTCTCCAGCTTCCTGGGGTCTGCGCAGTGCTTTCATTTATAGCTTCACACACTGGCCTCTCCAGGGCACAATGACTACCTGGCAGGGCTTTTCCTGAAATCTAAATGGAAGCTTTCCTGAGCCCAGAACTCTTACATTCTGTGTCCCTATAAAAGCACCATGTGGAGGAGGCCAGGGTCTGCTACTAGCTTAAGTAGTATTTGTGCCCCCTTGGAGAATGGTTGCAGAGGCCTCTGAGTACCTAGATAGCTGAACCTTGCAAAGGGAGTTCTGGGGATCCTAGGGAGCCCTTCACAAGCAGGATGCTTTGAATCTGTCTTGTCAGGTGATAGCTTTACAGTTTTACACTCTTGAACCTCTGATGGGTAGGGTGTTGGGAATTTCTGAGATCCCCTGAAGGTATCTTTCCTGTTGTCCTGATGGAAAGTGCTTGGCTTCTTTTTAATATTTATCTTTTCAGAAACTAACCTGTCCTGGGCCAAAACTTTACAGTCTCCAACTTCACAGATATTTCCTGTCTGGCAGAAGTTTTCAAATTATTGAAATCTGGTATTGGTGCTACTCCTGCTGGTAGATAAGGCTAAGAGCTGCCAGCAGTATCCCTGTCACAGCTTCAGCTCAACAGTGGGCTACCTTGACATTTCTTCTGCCAGAACTAGTCTGCTGCCCTTAATCTCACTCTCCAGCGAAGTCTCAGGACGTGCACAATATGTAGACAGATTTTTTGCCAGAGCATAACATGTGATTTTGAGTCCAAATGCTAGTGGAGACCTTGTTCCTAACTGAAATGTCCTGAACCTGGCTTTTATTGTTTGCATTTCTTTCAGCATTCTGGTCCTCTGCACTCTGACCAGAATCTCCCATCATGCTTTCCTTACCGCATTCTGTGGACTCTTGTGTTTACTGATATATTCCTATAAGGAAGGAACATTTTTTCTCCTTATAGTAAAAAAATAAAACAAAACAAATCACCTCCTATTGACCTATCTTATAAGTCTTCTTAAAGGGGAGATTGATATTTTTAAAATGGAATATTTTGTTAAATAAAACTTAACTGGTGAATCTGAGCAACTACTTTGAAGATAACAAAATGTAATATAATAACCATTGTTAATTTCCTATCTCCTTGCTTTGAAATTGTATATTTTTTTAATGGTTTTTTGTTGTTTTGT
>NW_004955520.1:1920210-1945325 GCF_000276665.1 Chinchilla lanigera
AAGGTCATGAGTTTGATTCCCGGTACCAGAAAAAAAAACAAAAAACAAACAAACAAACAAAAAAAAATGTGGTAGCTAGTGAGGCAGTTTTTCAAAATTGAAGACAAAAACATTTCCAGATTTTAAAAACTTATAGAATTTGTTGCTAACACACCTGCCTTTCAAGAAATACCACAGAGGGGCTGGGGATTTAGCTCAGCGGCAAAGTGCCTGCCTGGCAAGCACAAGGTCATGAGTTCGGTTCCCGGCACTGGAGAAAAACCAAAACCAAAAAAAAAAAAAAAAAAAAAAATAACCAAAAAACTTAACTGCTGTGTGCCACTGAAATTATTGAAGGGTGTCCAGTGGTGGAATGAAACTGCCCGCAACATATATCAGAAGTGAAGAAAGTAACTCGTCCTGTGACTTCTCGGAAGCGTTGAGGGGTAGAATAGAAATCAAAGTGTTTGCCTTTGTTATGATGGGCCAGAAGTGCCTGTGTGTGCAGGAAATGCTACATTCCCTGGTTCCAACTTTGGAATGTGCTAAAGCTGTGGGTACAGACAATACAGATAAATCATTTTCACAGTCGCTAGTATGTCAGAGTGGGAGGACACTTTCACAAATGTAGGTGTATGCCTTAAACAGGTGAGCATTAAAGCTTTTTGCTTGTTTTTCGTTTTGTTTTTAGGCTGTAGGTATTTTCGTTATATTTTAAAACAAGATCATCAAGACCAAAGGAAGAAAATTAAACGGATGAAGAAATCAGTGAAAAAATACAGCATTGTGAAACCAGCAGTATGATTTAATTTTAGTTATTTTTCAGTTGTAGCCACAGAGTGGTAGCTCAGTAGTTACTGAGTATATTTATTTGATGTCTTACGAAAGTAGTTTATATGCCTATAAACACTCTTTTTATACTTTTTATGTTTCATTTTGTTGTGAGTTACAGCTAAAAAAACCACACTGCCTTTGCTTTTTGTAAACATATGTATTTTTTCTGTTTTGTAATGTTGAATGCACTGTTTTTAAAGAAATGATTCTTCAGATGAAAAAGGTATTTGTTTAATTAGAAAATATAGCTGTACAGCAGTTATTGTTTACAGATAACTTGCCTCATGCTCCCGTGTAATAAAATGCATAACTTACACTGCTGAGAAATGGATTTGTGTTCTTTGAGGTTCTCATTGACTCATGTTAGATTTACCACCCTGAAGGAAAACATCGGTGAGTTCTGAGGAGGAATTTTGGGAAGAGGCCTAGACTTAGAGGAGGGTTTGTGGCAGAGAAGGGCCTTCAAGTCTGCAGAACGATGCAGCTCAGAGATGTGGAATAGCAGCAGCTTCTGGCAGCGCTGGCTCTTGGCGGGAGCTGCCTGGCGTCGAGTTCCAGCCTTACAGCCTCTTACAGTCATCAAGTGAGGGTCCGCTGTTCCTCAGTCCCACAAGAAATTCAGACCCAGACCTTCTGCATGTGGTCTGGAGAAAGTGCATGTCTTGGACGCAGCTAATTGTTCATATTTGTAGCACACAGACTTTCTCTGTGGAGTGATAAAACATTTTATCTGCCCCGCCAGTCCCCACTGTGCCTACGCCGTGGGTGTGCTGTTTTCGTCCCGAGCCCGGGCTGCATCTGCGTAGTTGGCTAAGAGGAAGGAGAAGCACCCGAGACGGCAGCACGTTTGCTCATGGTGGGATGCAGAACCGCACCCTAGCTCTGAACACCAGTGCCTTCAAGTGCAAGGCCGCGAGTTCCTCTCCACACTCGCAGGCTCCACTCCAGCTGCACACCGCGCGGACCTCCCAGCGCTGGCCACAGCACAGGACAGCAGCGCGTGGCACGAGGAGTGTTGCACGTTCCTTCACCGCAGCCCCGCAGCCCCGCCGCCCACTGCGGAGGCGGGCGGCCACTGAAGGTGCCCTGTGAGCCCCGCCCAGCTGGAGCAGCACTCCTGTCCTGCGTGACCCGATCCTAGGCGGATGCCAGCCTTGGCTGCTGTGGAGGCGCAGGCGCGCTGCTGAGCGTGGGTGTGGCTGCGTGCTTGGGCCTGGGCCGCAGGAGAGACGCGATGAAGTGCAGGCGCCCTTCCCGCTATCACGTCACGCCGAGTCCTGCCGGTGGCCGCCGTCCCTCACACTGGAGTGCTTAGCTGGAGGGGAAGTTGGCACAGGCCGGGGAGAAAGCGCTTGCGCACAAGGGTGGAAAGGGCGCGGTGTCTGCAGGCCGTGCGTGCAGAAGGCAGTCGGAAGGGCCCCACATAGGACCAACCCTGCGCCTCTTTGGCCCCAGACCTTGGGTCTCCAGACCCAGGAGACGGTGCCCTTCTGTTGTTCAAGATGCCCACATGATCATGGCCGCCCTGGCAAAGCAGGACAGTAAGTGAAGCAGTCCTGTTTGCTTCAAAGTAGGCGCTAAAGCGATTGCAGGGCAGGCTGGTTCTGGCTTGTGCTTCCAGAGTTACTGCCTAGGTGCGGCCACGGCTCTGCGGTGCTTGTTTCTGTTCTCTGCCCTGTACCTTGTACCCTTCGCTGTGATTTTCTGCCCCTCGCAACCTCACGTGGCTCTCCTTCCTGGAACCCCAGCAGCGGTTTGTGCCTCCCTTGCCATTCCACTAACAGAAGCTGCCTTGTGCCATTTGGGCATGATCCTTAGTCCTAAATTCTGAAAAGTATATTTTGTGGATCCCTCTGCCAGTGTTCTACTGACTGGACACCTTGCATCTATCGTAAAATGATTGCATCATTACTATGTAATCATGCGCTGTGCAGTTGTATCTGAGATGCTGCGTAACCCATCTGAAATGTGCCCGATTTTAACCAGGAGCTCATGTCACTGACCAGCGCTGGCAGCTGATCTTTTCCCTGCTAATCTTGGGAGCACTTTTTGCCCCAAACCATGAGGTCTCCATATTTTTCATGGCTGAAGTAAAACAGACATACATGCCATTAAAAGATCAGGTCCGACATGGAACAGGAGAACGTGCTCATTCTTACCTACCCAGGGACAAACGGTGCCTCCTGTTTCTGAGAAGACCCTGGGGCTGAAGGGAGCCCCGCTGTTTTCCTGGTGCCACCACGGGGAACTGCAGTCACGCAGTCACGGATGCCAGGGATGGAGGGGTGGGGGTAGGGGCTGGCGGGCTCTGGGATGAAGTTTATGGTGGGCTCTTGCCTAACTTGCAAGGTTCTAAGTTTGACCCCCAGCACTGCAAACAAACAAACATAAAAATAAAAGCAGTGCTAAACTAAGCAGGACAATGAACAGAACAAACAGGAGAGAAGGGCTGTGTCAACAACCATTCTGGCCGTTCACTCCTGACTCTTCCTCGGGTGTGAAGATTTTGTGGTTTCTGCACTGGGGGGCATGTGTCATCCAGAGCTTGGAGCACAGGCTTGGCAGGGTTGAGACTGCGTCCCTCTTGGTGACACACAGCACAGCTTGCCCTGGTGGCCAAGGAGAACTGGTTGGGGCGCCCTTCATAGAAGAAGAAACTTGGCTTTCATCTGCATTTCAAAGGGAAGCTTTGCCAGTGAGGAAATTTCAGGGCAGTGGGGCTGTGGTAGACACTGAGGGCAGAGTGAGCTCAGGTCCGGGAGTACTGGGCACTGTACCCAGCTCGGGCCTCTGGGCCTGGGGCTGAGTGTGGGCCTCTGTGCTCTTGGTCTACTCATTGAAGGAATGTTTATCAGAGACCTGTTATGTGCAAGGGACATACCCAAAGCCCTGGCTGCACATGTGAACACAGACAGTGAGGAGGGTGCCCCTGGGGCAGGTGTAGACCTGGTACAAATGAAGGACCCGACAAGGTGCACTTCCTAACGGAGTCTGTGCACTCCTTGTTTCTTTTCATGCCTCACACCCTGTGTGTGTGTGTGATGGAGACCACTGTAAAGCAGCCCTGAGCAGGACTTAAATTAACCAATGGGCTTTTCCTGTTTACTTGTGAGTCTGTCCAAGGCCTAGGCTGCTTGTCTGGAGATGGGTGGTAGACTCATAAGTAAGTGAGCCTCTGTGAGTCACCAGTCCCTACTAAGGCCTGTAGTGGTGGGTGATGCCAGAAAGCCTCAAAGGATAAGACAGGACCACAGCCAAAGAACCTCGATCCAACCTCAACTAGATAAAGACTAGCCTCGGGCATTTCGCTCCTGGGTGGATTAACTTAATACCTTACTTGGAGAAGTCCTTGAGTGGTTCCGCCCTTCTTGAGTACTTCTTTCTTCTGATAACCAAATAAATACGCAACACCCAGAGAAGGTCTTGGTCTTAGCCTGGAGAGAATCTCGAATTCTGTGAGAGGGCTCTGATCCTCCTGGAGCACTGAAATGATTCCATTCACCTCTTTTTATTTAGCCTTTGCTGTACACTCACTTGGGAGATTGTAGACCTGATCAGTCTGCAGTAACTAAGGGATAATGTTAACCCAATTGTGTGAGTGTGTGTGTGTGTTGTTGGCTTTCTGCTACAGTATCAAACACAGGAGGAAATCAACTTGATGTAGGAAAGGTTCGTTTTGGAGGGTGCAGGCCATGGTGGGTGGACCGTTGCTTCGGGCCCGTGACTCAGGGCCAGGCTATGGATCAGAGCTCTGGAGACTGCAGGGTCACAGTGCCCTGGTCAAGGCCACCTCCGCAGTGGCCTCACTTCCCCTGCTAAGCCCCACCTCCTAAAGTCTCCCTCAGCCCCAGCAGCACTGCTGGTGTCCAGGTTTTAACATGGGGCCTTGGGGGACGCCATGGAGCCCAACTAGAGCCGCTGGCATGCAGCTCTGTGGAGGGATGAGCCCTTACTTGGCACGCCCAAGGCCTGGTTCAATCCCAAACCCAAAAGAGAAGAGGTGGGGCCTTGTAACAGTGAGGAGCCACATGTATGTGGCCCCAGAAAGTTGTGGTTAGGATCGGCACCAACAGAAGAGCCACATCGTGATTTTATACAGATGAAATAAATTTATTATGAAAGTACAGCAGATACGAGCATAGTCCAATAATATACTACCACACAACAAGGCAAAGGACAGCCACAGAGGTGAAGCAGAGTCCTGTGGGGAGGGTCTCACGTGAGCCGGAACCTGTGGCGGGTGAGAGAAAACACTATTACCTGGTTTGTTATTTTCTGAAGTACCGTGTTCAGACAAAAGTGGCTTGGTGCCAAAGGCCTGTGTGGCTGGAAGGAATGGCCCCCAGCCTTGGCTAGAGCCAGAATGGTTGGTTTCGTGTGTTAGCAGTTATCTGTCCACACACCTGAGGAGATAGGCAGCCTTGCTGCAGAAAGGTGCAAGCCACGGTCATTCAGCAGGCACACGGCTTCGCTGGCTCACTGCTTTCGACCCTTCCCTGATGAGCCGTTGGGAGCAATAGGTCCATAAAGGGGCTGGAGGGATTTTTCCTTGTCTCTCTTCTGCCGTGTGAGGACGCAGCCACCAGGTGCCATCGATGAGGAACGGGCCTCACCAGGCACCCAGCCCGCTGGCTCTGGATCCTGGCCTCCTTGCTCTCCTGAGCAGTAAGAGGAAAAGGCGTATTTATGTATTATCCGGGGCGAGGAATTTCTCACAGCCTCACGGACTAAGACACTGTCTCCGTGCTGGTCTCTCTTCTCGCCCTGTCCTTTGCTGTGGATGCCGGAGTGGTGAGCGTCCCCTCGGCCTCCTGTCCCTGCACCACGCTGTGCACCCTGCCTCGTGGGCCCCGCGGTGAGCGCTCCGGCAGTCGCTGCTGGGACTGGTGCTCCAGCCACTTGGGCCCTCAGCCTGTGAAGCCTGGTAAACATGCAAATGCCCCCGCCCTGCCAGGCAGGAAGCCCAGCAACTCATACCTTTTGGCCCCGAAGCCAGTGCCCGCAGGACTCCGTGCTGGCTTCCCAAGGGACGCTTGGCCTCCGCCCACTGGAGGGACACTGCCCAGAAACACCTAGCACACTTAGGGGGCGGGAGCAGAGGGCAGGCAGGAAGATGTGGGGGTGGGAGGAGCGGAGCGATGCTGGGGAAAGTGGGACGCCAATCCAAGCAAACTCAGCCGCCTTCCTGAGGCCGCGATGCCTGGTGGGTCTGCTTCTGGCCTGCCTGGTGCCTGGAGTTGCTGGCCCCGCCGGCTCCTCCTTGGCACCTCCTCTCTCTGCCTCACGATTCTGCTGGGCCAGGGGGGCTTGCTTCAGGGACACCCTCAGTGCCTGGATTACGGGCCCCCCTTCCGGCCTCCTGTGGGCCTTGAGTTCTGCTCTGACTACCAGTCCTTCGGGTGCTGTGACCAGCGTAAGGACCTGCGCATCGCTGCGAGGTTCCGGGACATCATGAACTACTTCGACCTGCAGGGCCATGCGCTGTGCGGAGGGTACATTAAGGACATCCTGTGCCAGGTAGGCTGAGCACAGCCTGGAGGAGGGGCTGGCATAGCGTTGGCCTGTGGCTTTCATGGGCTGTGCAGGGAGAGGTGGTGCGGGCTGCCCTGGTGTCCAGTGCTCACCCCTGGGTGCTCGACGCCCCATCTCCAGTGTTATGGGGCGGGCTAGGAGCTGGCGTCCCTCCTGGGGTCCTGTCTGCCTGGCACTGCAGGCCGGGGAGCTGTCAAGGGGCAGTGATTCACAGCTTCTGCTCCCAGGGCTCGAAAGCCACAGCCCTGGGAGGCGTCGCCGTTGAGCCCAGGGGAGAAGGTGGTGCAGACTAGGCGGGAAGGGAGCGGGTGTCGGGGGCTCAGCCCTGTGTCAGGGTCCAGGCTGACCTCCCAGGCCTGGCACTGGACCTCCCTCTGCCGTGGGCCAGGCTGGCTGGCTACCCTGACTCCCTGCAGAGGTCACGGAGCTCCCAGAGCCTGGCACAGACAGGCCAACTGGGCGGCCCGGCCTCGGCCTGTGCTGTCCTCTGGGCACCTGCCCCACACTGCCCCCTGAGAGCGACTGTGGACCACCCAGGCGAAGCCAGGCTTTCACCAGCAGCACTGAGACCCCTTGCCCTCGCCCCAGAAGTGCCCTCTCCCCACCCTCCTGGGCGACACTGAGCAGCCCTCTTGCTTTAGGGACTAAGGAATAAGAGTCATTTAAGCTGAGCTACCTGACTTGTGTCTTCTGCTCCAACCCACAAGGCCCCTTCCCTTCCCTGCACCAGGGTGGGTCCCCAGGCCATATTCCACAGGCAGGTACCAGGGCTCCTGGCTCACTGCAAGCAGGAGGCCAGAGGGTTCTGTGTGCAAATCTGCTCTGACTCCAGGTTCTGGGGGCTCTTGGTCAACCACCTCACGCCACAGTACAGTGTGGCACAAAGTAGTGTAGTATATGGCATACTATAGTAAAATCTATAGTATAGTGTGATACAGAGTGCAGCATAGCGTAGCACAATACAGTGTAACAAAGCACAGTGCAGTATAGTATAGCATAGCATTAGAATGTATAGTATATCCTATGGCATGTCAAAGCACAGCAAGGTATAATTAGCATAGGATAGTATAGTATAGTACAATACAGTAAAGCATATAGTACGGTGCATGGTATAAAAACTACAGTTTAGTACAGTATAGAATTATAGTATAGTAAATTATAGAGCAGTGATGGTGAACACTTTAGAGCTTTCAGTGACAACAAATGGCTGGCTGAGCATGCATGCCATAGACTCGCCACCTGGTATATACCATGGCACCTCAGTTCTTGAGCTTAATTGTTTCCACACTTTTTGTTGCAAATAAACTGGATGAGAACTGAATCAAATGTCCCCAGAAAGTCAACATTGAATGTGACCATTGAATTGGATTTGGTTCTTGTATAGTATACTACAGAACAGTATAGCATATGGTATAGAAAAGAATAGTGTATATAGGAAAGGCTAGTATAGATAGTATAGTATAGGAAAGGCTAGTATAGTATAGTAAGGCTAGTATAGATAGTATAGTATCATAATATAGTATAGAAAGGGCTAGTATAGCTAGTGTAGTATAGTATAGTATAGTAAAGCCTACTATAGATAGTATAGTATAGCATAGTATAGTATAGTATAGTCAGGCTAGTATAGATGGTATAGTAGAGTATAGTAGAATAAGGCTAGTATAGATAATATAATATAGTATAATATAGGAGAGGTTAGTATAGTATAGATAGTATAGTATAGTATTGTATAGGAAAGGCTAGTATAGATAGTACAGTATAGTATAGTAAAGTATAGGAAAGGCTAGTATAGTATCATATAGTATAGAAAAGGCTAGTATAGCTAGTATAGTATAGTATAGGCTAGTATAGGTAGTATAGTATAGTACAGTATAGTATACTACAGAAAGGCTAGTATAGTATAGTAAAGGCTAATACAGATAGTATAGTATAGTAAGATTAGTATAGCTAATAGAGTATAGTAAGGCTAGTATAGATAGTATAGTATAGTATAATATAGTAAAGGCTAGTATAGATAGTATAGTATAGTATGGTAAGGTTAGTATAGCTAGTACAGTATAGTGAGGCTAGTATAGATAGTATAGTATAGTACAATATAGTAAAGGCTAGTATAAATAGTACAGTGTAGTATAGTATAGGAAAGGCTAGGATAGGTGGTATAGTATAGATAGTATAGTATAGACTAGTATCATATAGGAACGGATAGTATAATAAGTGACAGGACAGGTCAGGGCAGGGCAGAGCACGACAGGACAGGGCAGGACAGGTGTTTTTCTGAGTTCCAGAAGCAGAGGCTCTGAGCCATGTGCTGCCCACAGGTCCTGGTGCAGGACAGGCTTGGAGCTGTCACATGGTGGAGCTGTCACATGGCGGAGACGTCCTGGGCCTGGGCTTTCCTACCCCTAAGGCACCGTGCGTTTGTTCAGTCACTGAGCGGAGGGAGTGGCAGCAACCGTGCTTTCCACACGCACACAGCCCTCTACTCCCTGCATTTCCTCCTTTTTCTGCCTTCTCCATTCCCACTCCCCACGAGCGGACGGTGTTGGGAGGCGAAGGTCTGGAGCAGGTCATGTGCGTCCTGTTGCAGCTGGCCAGGCAGCCCGAGGAGAGGCACTGGACATCTGGGCTCCTGCCCCTCCGCCTGGTGACCCAGAGCTGCCCTGTCAGCTGCAGCCAGGAGCTCAAGTTCCCACAAGGAGCACAGCTTGTTTCTAGAGAAGTGAGGGCACTCACAGTGGGGAGTCCAGGCTGCCCTGCATCGTGGAGAGTGTTACAATCAGAGCCCAGGCTGGAGGCTGGTCTCTGCTCCAGTGCCCCAAGCTCTGCCCTTTGAACTAGCCTTTTGCACTTCCCAAATCTGAGTTGTCTCTCCTTCATTGCTACTGGGAGCTGTCTGTCTTCTCTCCTAGACAGCCATAGTCTAGGGATGTGCAACTAGCAGAGACTCCTTGCATCTACTGCCCTTTTGTATTTGTGTGAAGAGCAGCTGTGCTGCTGAAAAGCCCCTGTTCGAATAGCCGTAGCTCCCCGCAGAGTTTTGCACATATCAAACACACATATACTAACAAATTTGTGAGGAAATTAGACACCTAAACTCTGGGCGTGATATATCAAATGTCCGTCTTGATCATTTAAGTTGCAATTATAGCCGGGCATGGTGGCGCACCTCTGTAATCCCAGCACTTGGGAGGCTGAGGCAGGAGGATCACTGTGAGTTCAAGGCCAGCCTGAACTGCATAGTGAGACCCTTTCTGAAAAAGACAAAAAAAAAAAAAAAAAAATTGCAGTTGTGAAGTATTTCAAACACGTGGCAAAGCACAGAAGATGAATTAACATCATCTATCCAACATCTAGGTATAGCAAATGTGACACTTGTGCCACACTGCCTTAGACTTGTGTACAGAAATAAAATCAGGCAGACAATGCAATTTATAAAAAGGGAAACATTCAGAAATTTGATCTCATCTTCTTTTAACAATACCCATCCCGAGATACACCTTCAAGTGTGAGGGGCCAGGCGGAATGACAGAGATGGAATAATGCATATGCGAGCTTCGGTTTTCCCTCCCCTCCAGCAGCATGAAGTGGGGAGAGAATTTGGGTCAAAGGGAGGGATCAGGGTGTGCCAGCGGGGGGCAGCAGACTCTCTAGACACCCGATTCCCCGGCCCATTTCCCTGCTGCCCTGCCAACCTGTTGCCTCCTCCAGGAGTGCTCGCCCTATGCGGCCCACCTCTACGATGCCGAGAACCCTCAGTCGCCTCTCCGCAACCTGCCAGGCCTCTGCTCCGACTACTGCTCTGCCTTCCACTCCAGCTGCCACTCCGCTATCTCCCTGCTCACCAGCCAGCATGGCCCCCAGCGGCCCCGGGACAAGGGTGGCGCCCACTTCTGCCACCTGCTCGAACTCCCAGACAAGGACTACTGCTTCCCCAACGTGCTGAGGAATGACCATCTCACCCGCAACCTGGGGGTGGTGGCCAAGGGCCGCCGAGGCTGCCTGCAGCTCTGCCTGGCCGAGGTGGCCAATGGGCTGAGGAACCCGGTGTCCATGGTCCATGCCGGGGATGGCACCCATCGCTTCTTCGTGGCGGAGCAGCTGGGAGTGGTGTGGGTGTACCTGCCAGACGGGAGCCGCCTGGAGCAGCCCTTCCTGGACCTCAGGAGCAGCGTGCTGACCACGCCATGGGTTGGGGATGAGAGAGGTTTCTTGGGGATGGCTTTTCACCCCCAGTTCCACCGCAACCGCAAGTTCTACATTTATTACTCGTGCCTGGCCAAGAAGAAGGTGGAAAAGATCCGCATCAGTGAGATGAAGGTTTCTAGGGCTGACCCCAACAGAGCGGAACCCAAGTCAGAGAGGTGAGGCTGAGTCATGAGGGTCTGCACCTGTGCCCCAAGTTCTGAGGGGGTCCTGGTCAGTCCGGGTCATTCCCAGTCAGTGCTGATCAGTCCTGGTCAGCCCCGGTCAGGCCCGGTCAGTTCAGCTGGGTGTGGAGAAGGAGCTCCAGGTGGAGGAAAAGAGTCGCTGCTGGGTAACGCGCACAGCCCAGGCGAGCCCTCCCTTTCTATGCAATTCAGTGGTTTTTAATCTATTCAGAGTTATGCAACCATTATCATAATTGATTTTAGAAAATTTCCATTCCTCCATAGAGACACTCTGTGCCTACGAGTCACTCTTTTTGCCTCTAGCTTCTGCCCCCAGGTGGCCTCTTGGGATGTAGTCACCCCCACAAGCCCCATCAGAGCCTGCTTGTCTCTCAGAGGAGAGCAAGACGGACAGTTGGGCTTGAGGAGTGATCGCAGACGGCGCTGATATATCATAGCTGGGCGTCCCTCCACTCCAGAGCTGGGTCTTCAACGAGGGGCTCCTCACCCACAGAGCTGCCGACCCTGGGGCAGAGGACTCTGCCACCCACCTTGCCCTTCCCTTCGGCCTGGCTTCTGCTTCCAGCAGAGGGACGAGAGTCGAGCAACTAAATTCCCTCACCTGCTGGTGTGTGAGGGAAGGGGGCCGCTGCCCTCGCTGTGTCTCTGCCCCCCAAGTTGGGGGTGAGGGAGAAATGGTCCAAGAGGGGTTCCATCATGAAGCTGGGCGACGGTGTGCCAAGCCACCGCGCCGCTGTCCTGGGCATGTGGGAGCAGGGCCTGGCTGCCGCTGCGGAGCTCGGTGCTTGGACCATCAGCGTGGGTGTCCCCAGGGGCAGCTTTGGCTGAGTCAAGGTTAATGCCTTGCTTCCTCTTCTCTCCCAGGGTCGTCTTGGAGATAGAAGAACCAGCCTCCAATCACAACGGCGGGCAGCTGCTCTTCGGCCTGGACGGCTATCTGTACATATTCACTGGAGACGGCGGGCAGGCCGGGGACCCCTTTGGCAAGTTTGGAAATGCTCAGAACAAGTAAGATGGAGGCAACCCTAGGAGACCTAGACTTGAGGGAGCCCGGCTGCAGGGGTTTAGCTGAGACCGAGTCAGACCCACACCACTTACAGCAGGATGGCGTCCACTCCCCTGAGGCCAATGAAAGAGTATTTTGCCTTCTGTCCTATGAGTAATGGGCATGGCCAACTTTGGCAGTTAATGTTCCTGCTGCCCAGGGTAACTTTCAGAAAGCTACGCAGAGAAGAGTTTAGAATTTCCTGTGTGGTTGGCAGGACTCTATCCAGGATGCCAGGGTCTGCTCGGTTCTGCTCAGCAGTGCAGCCCCAGGCTCCGCGCTGGGTCCTGGAGCCA
This sequence comes from Chinchilla lanigera, assembly GCF_000276665.1. Lineage (NCBI taxonomy): Eukaryota > Metazoa > Chordata > Mammalia > Rodentia > Chinchillidae > Chinchilla > Chinchilla lanigera. Next base: position 1,932,285 of record NW_004955520.1, read on the forward strand.
GAGGTGGGCAGCAGAGCTGCTGGGCACCGGTGCTACTGCAGGCCAGGGCCTTCCGCAAGCTGCGTGTCTGGGAGTGTGATTCCAAAGCCCGCCGAGTGGGGAGCCGCCCCCTCTCCTGTTAACTGTGTGTCAGCAGCCGCCTGCTGTGCTCTGAGCATTCGTGGGTGAATGAACCTCGGGTGACAGTGCCCGTTTTAGACAGGGACACAGGGGCCACCAGCAGCACCAGGCAGAGCCAGAGTCCAGCGCCACGGATCGGGGCGAGCGCTGCCTGGGGTCCCGCTGGGGGCTCTGCCCAGGCTCCACGGGTCCCAGTAACACAGACATGAAGGTCGCTGACCATGCGGCGCTGGCCTTTGTCTAACACCTGCTCGGATTAGGACTTGAATCGTGCCCTGTGGACCCACAGCTCACTAAACCCTCAATTCCAACCCCGGCCCCTGGATTGCCACCCTCCCCCTGGGCAAGCAGGAGATGAGCCCTCTATAGGGCCGCTTTCTGCCCACCACTTTCCTGTCCCGGGGAGAATAGACTGGCTGAGATCTTGTCAGAGAGAAGCCGGCCTCATTCCTCCAATAAAAAGCTAAAGCTGTAACCCATCCGAGGCCTCACATCAGGATCACATCACACTTCTGCCTGGCAGTTCTCTTGGGCCCCGGATGGGGACGTCCAAGCCTCTCATGGTACCAGGAAAAAAGCACCCCCTCCCTGTGTGACCCCCAGCACCTCCTGGCTGCGCTGCCTGCAGGGGGAAAGTCTCCTCCGCGCCTCCCTGCTCACTCTGCTGGACCTTGGCCTCTGTCTTCCAGAAGTTCGCTGCTGGGGAAAGTGCTAAGGATCGACGTGAACCGGCCTGGCCGGGGTGGCAGCAGGTACCGGGTCCCCGAGGACAACCCCTTCCTCTCTGAGCCAGGGGCTCACCCCGCCATCTACGCCTATGGCGTCCGAAACATGTGGCGCTGTGCGGTGGACAGAGGGGACCCAGTCACACGGCAGGGCCGCGGCCGGATGTTCTGTGGGGACGTGGGCCAGAACAGGTTTGAGGAGGTGGACCTCATCGTTAAAGGCGGGAACTACGGCTGGAGGGCCAAGGAAGGATTCGAGTGCTACGACCACAAACTCTGTCACAACGCCTCTTTGGGTAAGTGGACACTTCTTGCCCGAGGTGAGTGGGCCGGAGGTTGAGATGGGGGATAAACCCTGAGCAGCCCGGCCGGCCATTTACACAGGGCCTTGGTCACTGGCAGAGTGACCTCAAGGACACGTGAGCACTTGACCACTGGCCCCTTGGGCAGTGCTTCCAGTGGACCTCAGCCTGAGCACCACGGTGTGGGCTGTGGATGCCACCTACCCAGCTGCCTTCCTGCTATTCCGTCTCCCTATCCTGCCTCCCCTTCCTGAAAGGATCGGTCTGCTTCTTGGCTTTGTTTCTGCTTGCTTTCAGCTCTTTTCCCCATAGAACCCACCTCCTTGTGTGACCTTGGGACACTTTTTTGCTCTATGTATTGGATGGTGCCCAACTCTAGAATAGAAACTAAGCCAGTGAAGATTTTTTTCAATACTGGGATTAAACCCAGGGTCTTTGTACCACGCTTCACCCCCAGCCCTTGTTCAATTTTGAGACAAGTTCTCCCTAAGTAACTAAATTGTCCAAACTGGGTTCAAACTTGCCATTCTCCTGCCTCAGCCTCCTGGAGTGCTGGGATTACAGGCGTGTGCCACTATGCCTGGCTAAGATTATTTTTTAAAAAGTAGGCTCCTGTGTTCTACCCTAGACCTAGTGAGTGTGTGTGTTGGGTGGATTGGGTGAGTGGGATTGACCAGCAGTCCCTATTTTAAATTATGTACACTTGTGAATTTTAGGGCTACTATTTTGAGAACTACTGGCAGAGCAAAATTAACAGCTGTAGGTTTTCATTATTTTCCAGTTGGAGTGGAGTGCCACGTATTCGGGTGAGGGGAGGTGTGTGGTGTGCTCAGACCCTGCCACCATTTCTTAGTCCTCTGTCTTTCACCTTACGAGCATCACATACCCCCCCAGTGTAACCCATTTCCTCACAGGGGACCTGGGGTCCAACCTAGGCGTGTGGCCCCAAGGTTACTGCATAGAGATGGGGGCTGGGGCTTAGAAGGCAGACAGCTCCGGGGAGTGAGAGGCAGCGCCCCATGATGTCTCTGGAGCACGGCAAGCGCGATTTGCTTGCCTGCCTGATGACCTCCCATGGTTGCACCCATGGTCCTCCCAAGTCAGTGGCTGCATTAAAGAGGCCTCTCCTCCCACTTGAAGTCCCCTGGTTCGGCAGTGGATGCTGTTCTCCTTCCATGTCCCTGTGCAGACGACATCCTGCCCATCTACGCCTACGGCCACGCGGTGGGGAAGTCAGTCACAGGGGGATATGTCTACCGTGGATGTGAGTCCCCGAACCTCAACGGTCTCTACATCTTTGGGGACTTCATGAGCGGGTAAGGAAGTACCGGTGTCCCTTTCTCTTTTCTATGTTAAGATCTTCAGTAAGTTTCATTGTGGTAGAAGAAGAGCACAGTTGGATGCAGTTGCACGCAGGTCCACACTGGTATTCCCACCAGCTGTATTTGGATGCAGAGCGTTCCCATCACCCTCACCCTCAGGCCTCTTCTTGCCTATGGACACCCACCTTCTCATGTAGGGGTCGGGCACATGTGCATGCGCACACGCACACACACACACAGGCACATACACAGGCACACACACATGCATGGCACTCTTACCACAGACTACCTTTTCATCTGAAGCTAAAGGAATAGATGGAATCGTGTGGTGTGCGCTCTTGCCTTCTCTCATTCGGTAGCATCTGTGAGATTCATGGATGTTGTTGCATGTATCCATCCTTTTGTCTTTTTTACTGATTTATAATATTCAGTTGTACAAATACACCGCTCTTCACTCACCTCTGGTTGACTGGCCCTTTCTAGTCTGTGGATGTTGTTAGTGAAGCTGCGACAGTGTTTCACGTGCTCAGGGTAGAGGTCTGCATACCCAATATTCCATGATGTTTGGTGCACAGTGTAAACGTCTGTTATATTTCAGCTTCTGATTGTTAGTTGATAGCATACAGAACTTTTTCATTACATATGGAGCTTGTGATGGGCTATCTCACAAGTTCTAGCAGCTTTTAGATAGAAATAGAAAATCTGGATTTTCTAAGTAAAAGACTATGTTATCTGTAAGTGTAGATACCTTTTCTTTTCTCAGATTGAAAAACCTTTTTATGATTTTTATTTTTTATTTTTTGCTTCAGTGTAAATACCTAATGCAGCGCTGAGTATAAGGGGGAGACAGTCTATTTTTTCTTATCAAAAAACATGATGTTAGCTATATGTTTTATCTGTGGTCTGTATCAGGTTAAATTTCCTTCTATTCCTAGTCTGCTGAGAGTTTGTATTGAGTTTTGTGAAATGCTTCTTGCATCTCTTTAGAAAACCATTGCTTTTTTTCATTCTGATGAATTTAATAGCTTTATTTTGTTAAAGAAACATTGCATTTCTGGTCAGGATGTACCAACCTTTGCACATATTGTAGAATTTGCTTTGCTAAGATGATGCTTAGTTTGCATCTGTGTTCATGCGAGGACTGTGGGCTGGAGCTGTCCTTGCTTGTAAGACCTCTGTCAGACCTTGGTGTCTATGTAGTGTGGGCTAGAGGACAAGCCAAGCCTCATTCCCTCCTCCTCAAGCCCCTGGAAGAGTGCATGATATCCCTGCCTTCCGTGTTTCTTCTTCCCAAGGAAAACTGACTGAGCCTGAGGTGTTTTTTGAGGAAAGAGTTTTAACTCTAGATTCAATTTGCTTAACAGCCTTTCAATTTATCTATTTCTTTCTGAGTGATTCTCAGTAGCCTGTGTCTTTCAAGAAGTCCGTCCAATTCTCTTAAATTGCCAAACTTATTGGTATAGATTTGTTCGTAATGTTACTTTCTTATCTTTTCAGTAGCTACAGAAACTGTCGTCATGATCCTTTGTTACACATCTTACCCTAGACATCGTTCACTCTCATCTTGTTAGAAGTTTACATTTTTATTGATCTTCCCGAAGTACCAGCTGTGGAGTTCATTGACATGTTTTTTTTCTGTTTCCCGGTTCACTGATTTATACTCCTTTCCTTCCTTTTTCTTGTGTTAGGTTTAGTTAGTTCTAGCTGTACTATTTGAAGATGGAGGCTGAGGTCACTGGTCTGAAATTTTTCACCTTTTTTAATATGTGTGCTTAGTGCTATAAATTGCACCCTACCACTCTGAGAGCATCACAGGAATTTCGATATGTGGTGTTTGAATTTTTACTTAGGTAAAATGTCTTTCTTCTAAGATGTGTCTTCTTGTGAAATGTCTAACCAGCCATTTAACCCATCCAGTGGTTTTTTTTTTTTAAATTCTCAATTATATTTTCACTTTTAGAAATGTGATTTTGGCCTTCTTTAATATCTCCTATACATCTGCTTAACTGTCTGATCATATGGGTTACCATCGAATTGCTATTTTCATGTTTTTCTCTGCTAACTCTAATGCCTGTGCCAGTTCTATGACCATTTTGATTGATTGATCTTATCTATAATGGTTGCATTTCTTTCCTTCTTTATTGCCTAGTAATTTTTGAGGGGGTGCCAGGAACTATTCACTTAACTTGTAAGCGCAGGATATGTTGGTGTTCTCAGACACGGTCAATTGCTTGGAAACAGCTTGACCCTCCCCAGCCTTGCTGTTAATACTTGTGGAGCAGGACTGAAGCGGTGGTCTCCCTGGAACTCTCTGCCTCTCACTCAATGGGACAAGACTGCCTGAGGACCCTGCGATGCCCCAGGATTCTGTGGACGCTGCTCTGAGCCTATTCGTGTGCCAAGGACCTTCCCTGCTGCCTATCCCCCCTGCCGTTGGAGGTTTCCTCTTGTGTCTGCTGCTGGGTGCCCGGATGTGCATGTGTGTGTGGGGGGGGCTTGGCGCTCTCTGGAGTTCATTCTGTGTCATCCTCTTCTCTCCCGCGTCTGTCCTGGGAATGCTTCCTGCCTCGATCTCCTTGGACTCTCAGCTCTGTGCTGTGGACTCTGTCAGGTGCTGCCTGTGTCTCCCCTCCCCGGCTGGGACAATCTTAGGACTCCCTGGTTCTCTTCCGGTCCCTTCAGGAGTGCACACCTACACTACCTGATCTGTGATGTCTTTTAAACCACTGTTCTAGTTTGTGTGGGCTTTTGACCGACTAAGGTGGGAGTGTGAATCTAGCTCCCACTCCTCACCACAGTTAGGAAGGACGGAGGTATTTTCATGCTTTAATTCCTGGTTATCGAGGTGACGTAGAGTTGGTAATGGGTGAGGTCCTTTATTGTCACTTATTAGATCTTTGGGATTTCATGTATCTTTACGTCTTTCCCCACAACCCCACGCACACATACTGTGTGACTGATACGCAAGGACTCACGGTTGCGGTACATATATCACCTGGCTCTGGGCATTTCTGACAAGGCCCCGAGTCCATCCGGCTTCCTTTCCTCCCTCACATACATGACGACGGGCACAGGGCATCCCCCTGTGACTGTAAACATGTACCAGCAGCTGGCGGCTCCTGAACCCTTACAGTGTGCCATGCAGTGGGGGAGATCTCTGTGGCCTTATTTATGTTATTTAACCTCTGGAGCTCTGCTCTCTGATAAATTACGCCAGTATTCTCCACTTTACAGAGAAGGAAGCTGAGGTTTAGAGAGAGTGGGCACAGCCCCAGTGCTCTAGGATCCCCGACTCTAGGTGGAAACAGTCTGCTGCTGTAAATACGGACGCCTAAAATACAAGGTTTTATTTTCATCTAGTCGACTTATGGCTTTGCAGGAAGATAGAAAAACCCAGAAATGGAGGAAGCGGGACATCTGCCTGGGCGACCCCGTGTCCTGCGCCTTCCCAGGGCTGCTCAGCGCCCACAGCCAGTTCATCATCTCGTTTGCCGAGGACGAGGCAGGTAACAAAGGACCGGGGCTGCCCGACGTCCGCTCGCAGGGGCACAGACGATCGCCGCTCGGCCGGTGCGGCCAGGGTGAGCAGCGCGGGCTCTTCTGCCCCGACGGCTGCCACGTCCTCATCGCTCACCACGCGCTCCGCGCGGCTCTGAGCGCCCTGCTCCTCTGGCCTCTGCACAGGGCGCAGCCCGAGGTGCGACCCTGACGCCCGTCTCACAGGCAGTGCCAGCCTGCCCTCATGGCGGGATGGCGCAGGGCGACTCAGGCCTGCGCCTTGGGCTTTCCAACCCTTGGGCTATGAGAGATGCGCGGGGTCCCCTGCTTTTATCCTTAGTCACGCATGCGGGGAGGGGGCGGTGCCAAGAGCCCAGACGGAGTGGGCAGGGAGGGCTTGACCCCGGCTGGTCAGGACAGGGGCTCCTTCTTGACCCCAGCACGGGTGTGTGAGCCAGGGAGAATCCCTTCCCGGAGGGCTATTGAGAGTGGGTGAATGGCCAGGTAAGTGGGTGCACTGGACACCTGTCGAGGGGCCCCTGGAGCCAGGCAAGTAGTGGTGTGTGCTGGGGTGGGGGAGGGAGGGTCACATAGCTCTAATACCCTCTCCAAAATTTTATGACAAGAGGGGTGAGGGGGTGAGGTTTTTTTTTGTTTGTTTGTCTTTTTGAGACAGGGTCTTGCTATGCAGTTCAGGCTGGCCGTGAGCTCACTTTGTAGCCCAGGCTGGTCTCAAACTTGCAAGGATCCTCCTGCCTCAGCCCCCCGAGTGCTGGGATTGTAGCTGTGTGCCACCATGCCTGGCCAAGAGGGCTGAGTTTTAATTTCAGTTTACATAAAGTCTTTTGAAAGGTGAAATCTCCGAAACGTAATTCTATTTTGTTTTACATACTTTTGGTATTTGGCAGTGGTCATAGCCATACTCAGAGGCAGGGAAGGTGATAAAGTGGCCTCTGGGGTCCCTCTGGACCCCAAGTCTCAAGGTGTAGAGCCCCCCACCCCTAGGCATCTCTGTCCACAGCCTGGCATCTGTGCTGTCTCTCCTGGGGGGACAGACAGGATCCAGTCAGTCCAGCCCGTTCCTCCCCGCCAGCTAATGAATTGATAGTCCAAGATGTGGAGGGTATTTTGGAAAATTCTAGCACTTTTAGTAGAAGAAAGTCTATGTGATTTCCAAATTGAAAGTGCAAACACAGAAGAGTGGTGAGACCTCAGGCTGGTGGGAGGAGGCCGTGGAACCTGGGTGCTGCAAGCCTTGGGGACCCAGGGCGTGGACCCTGGGGGCAGGGTGTCAGGGAGGCTGGCTTCTCGGGAGGCCCCTGAGCTGGCCCTGGCGGCTTCTCTCAGGAGGAATCCGCAGCTTTGGAAAACCAGTCAGGGCGGATCGCAAACGGGTCCAGAGTCCTTGGCTGAATCTGGGCGGGGACCAGCTGGGGAATCTGAGCCCCCACCCCAGGGCAGCCCGGTAGGCAGCGAGGCTGCTGGCCGGAGTCATTCCCCCAGCGGCTCGCTTTGTGCTGGAGCGCTGATGCAGTCACGTCTCCTGCTCTTGGCAGATCCTTCTCCGCTTAGTCATTTTTGAACAGAATGTCTTCATTTCGTTTTATTTTTTTCCATATTGGGAGCTGTACCCTACCTCTTTTTAGTTTTAAATTTTGAGGCAAGGTCTCCCTCAGCCACTAAGTTGCCCGGGCTGGGCTTGAACTTGTGATCCTCCTGCCTCGGTCTTCCAGTGTTGGGACTACAGGTCTGTGCCTTCACTGCCAGCTTACTCGTTCTAAGTGTCAGTCACTGGCCTTAGGTAATCGACTTTTCAGGTGGGCCAGTGCTCCACTCACCCACTGCTGGGTACGGAGCACTGACCGTGGACAGCTGGCGCAAACGTAGAGCCAACTCGAGAGGCCGTGGCTGCTGCCGGCGGGGGGCGGGGGACCCTGAGCAGAGCTGTGTGGAGGTTGCAGAAGCCTGGCGCCCAGCAGACTGTAACCCCCGGGACGAGGTCTCAGAAAGGGAAGCGCAGCCAGGAGAGGATGCGGTTGTTATGGGGACCCGAAGCCCCTGGCCAGGTGGCAGCCCAACTGTGCGTGACCTTTGGGGACACCGCATTCCCCTAACGGGGCGCTGCTCCGACCTGGGGTTTCCAGTCAGGAACGACTGCAGACAAGGGTGTGTGCCCTCTGAATCCTCTTCTGGGGAGACAGCAGGCGGCACACAGAACCGCGGCTCAGCCAGCAGCTGCCCTGGGCCGGCTTACCCCGGGGCTTTTCTCGTTGCAACTCCTCTGTCGCTTTCTTCCAAGGAGTGGACAACACTTGAACCTGGCTCAGTGTAAACTCCGGGAGGGCACCAGAGGGCACGGCTGGGGGCGGAGGGTCGAGCACACTGGGTCACTCAGACCCCAAGGCTGTGACAGGGCCTGTGCGGTGGACCGGGACACCCTGGAGTCGAGTGGACAGCAGTGGGCTGGTCCTCGCGTGTCCTGGACGCAGTGGGGGCGGGTGGTTCTGTGGGTGTGGAGAGGCGGAGGGGAGTGGGGGGGGCAGGGTCACAGGAAGCAGCAGCCCTGGCCTGGCTGAAGCAGTCAAATGGAGAGCAGGACGGAGGAGAAGCCAGGGGGCAGAGACAGAGCAGGGGGACTGGCGCTACAGTGACTGGCGGAGGCCTTCACTGTTGCCCGTGCTGGCCCCGCCTCAGCCCTGCCCGCTGTCCTCCTCCACAGGGGAGCTCTACTTCCTGGCCACCTCGTACCCAAGCGCGTACGCGCCACACGGCTCCGTCTACAAACTCATCGACCCCTCCAGGTGAGAACCGGTGTCCTTTTCTTCTCAGGTGTGTTTTTGTAAGCCCTGCCCTGCACTGTAGTCATGAGCCACCATGGCCCCCCGGAGTGATCTGCCATGATGGGGGAGCACAGCTGGGCTCTGGGTGCAAAGCAGTATGTTCAAACACGTGTGGCAGGATGTGTCTTGCGAGCCATGTAGTGCTGGAGGAAGGCCTCTGTAGTTGGCAGTGAGGATCAGAGCCGTCCCACGATGCCGTGGAGCCCCGCGGCTCCTGTTTGTAACACATTCCCACCAGCGGAACCACTGTGCTAAAGCGGTACAGTCATGCACGGGGCAGTCACGCAGGTACCACCGGGGGTTCAAGCAGAGAGACGTATGAGTCACGGCCCCGTCCTGAATGTGTTAAAAACCTGTTCTGGATGTTTCTGTCCTGGGGTGGCCGGCACAACTCTGGTTGCTCTGGTGAGCATGGTGGCCCCACCGTGCCTCTCTCTCAGCTCTCACCACAGTTCCACTGCTCCTGCCCACCCGTGGGAAGAGAGCGCCGCTCCCCGTTGCTGTGACTAGCGGCCTTCTGGCGGCTCGGCTTCCTGAGGCCTCTGCAGTGCTCACATCATCGCCTTCTGTCTGTTTGCAGGCGAGCGCCGCCAGGCAAGTGCAGGTACAAGCCGGTGCCGGTGAGGACCAAGAGCAAGCGGATCCGGTTCAGGCCGCTCGCCAGTGAGTCCAGCTCTGCGTCTCGGGCGCAGGCAGTGCTGCAGCAGCGGCGACAGTGGGGCTGGTTGCTCCTGTCCTCATCCGCTGGGCAGCAGTCATTCAGAGCTTTCTCTGTGGCAGGCACCATGCTGAGCCTGGGGGTGCAGCCACGCGGGGTTCAAGGTCTCTGAGCTGTACGAAACGGGAGGGGGGTGGCTTGTGAAGATGAACACAGCACTGAGAGTCTGGTGCAAGGATGCCCAGGATCCAGAGAGGCCCCAGGGGGAAGAGTTCTGCTTCAGGGTGGGGTGGGCATGGCCAGGAAAGACTGACAGCAGGGATATTGTCTTAGGGCAATGTCTGGGAGCCAAGTCTGTCTGGAGTGACCCTATCAAAAAGGAAGCTATCTAGATGAAGGCCAGTGAGGAGAATTAAAATATGCTAAATTAATACAAAGAGTTTATATCAAAGAACTCCCCTGCATGTTGGGTGTGGTAGTGCCCTCTACTTTGGTGGTGCCCACCCTCTGCTTGGGAGGCTGAGGCAGGAGGATCATTTGAGTGCAGGAGTTTGAGTCCAGCCTGGGCAACAAAGTGAGACTCTGTGTTTTAAAAAAAAGATTCTCAGGAGGTTGAGGCCCCTGGGTGGCGCTTATTCCTTAGCTCCCTCCCAGGACTTAGATGTGTTACTGAGTACACGCTTGCCTCCAGCCACTGTCCTGGACTTGCTCAAGAAGCAGGCAGAGAAGGCTGCTAGGAACTCATCCAGTGCGTCCTCGGCGCCCAGCCTAGAGCCAGCTTCGCCTCAGAGAGCTGCTTCTAAGACACCAGCTCCTCCCGCAAGCAGCAAGAAGGCATCCCGGAGACCTGGTACCAAGAAGAAAGCCAGAGCGTGGCCCCCAGGTCCCCAGGCGAAGAGGAGGAAGCGCCCCGGGGCCCGCGGTGGTGGGAGGCAGTGGTTGGCACAGCACAGGCCAGCAGGCAAGAGTCGCCCTCGACCTCTGGTCAAGCGGGCTACAGCGACACGGGGGAGAACTGCCCGCTGGGTGCAGGCCACCGCTGGCTGCAGCCCTGGAAGCCCAGGAAGCTGTGGCAAGCTGGGCAGGCAGAGAGGGGCTGATGTGTGGCCTGGGGTGTCCTCTCCAGGGGTCCTGCTGTCCCCTGCAGGGGCAAAGGCCCTGGCTGGCCGTGAGCACTGACAGCGCTTCTGCAGGGTCACGTCCGACAGGGCCCCCGACTGTGCACCTCCTGGGCACCCACTGATGTCCCTGTGTTGTCACGTAGGTGCCCACAGCCTGAGATAATAAACCGACATTCACCGCAGCTGGCACGTGTGTGTGTGGGCTCTGGGTGAGGGTCTGGCCTTGGGGATCTGCTGCTGCTCACCAGTGCCCAGATCAGGAGACAGGGCCAGGGACGGGCATCCGGGCCGCTCCTCTCAGGCGGCCCTCTCGTCCCAAGTGGAAGCTCGTGAATGACATAAATGCAGGCTCCTCCCGGGCCCCCAGTGCCCCTTGACCCTTGAAACCATAACTGCATCCTGGGACCCCTCTGAGGTCTGCACCCTTCTCAGAACCTCTGTCCCTGCTGCCCGGGTGTCACTGGAGAGCCTCTGTTAAGGAAAGTGAGGACTTGTGGTCATGGGACCTGACCACAGTGACGGGGAGCAGGGACGGATCAGCGGGGCTCGGGCCAGTGCCCCTCCTGTTGCTCATGGCCTCCCAGCGGCCCCAAGAAGCACCTCGGCTTTGAGCCAGGTAGTGAGGACTTAGAGCCGTAAGACGGGGACCTCTGTCTCCATGAAGGTGGGCTGGAGAGGAACAGAGGCACGAGGGGCCAGGGCGGCCTCAGAGAACGGCACGTCCTTGGGGCAGACATCTTTAGACTTAGAACTGGGTCCGTCTTTCTTCCCGAGGTAACCTAACCTCACCTAAGCTACACATCACGCTTCCTTGATTCTCCTCTTGCTGTAAGAGGCAGAAGCTTGCTTGTGGCTTTCTGAAGATGCTTTTCTGGTCACTGAGCATGTCGATCCCCTTGCCCTTTCTCACAGGCTTTGCCCCGGCCCACCGCTGGAGCCCTGTGAGTACTCTACAGGCTGGAGATGAGCCTTGGCCTTTGGGAAATCTGATGTTTCCCTGTAGCGCTTTATAGCACATCCACAGGGGGGCGGAGGGGTCATGTCCTGCCCTTGACTTGGAAAATGCCCACTCCCAGAGATCAGCTCTGACCTCTGGACCAAACATCTGAGCTTCCCCTGCCTTACTTTGCCCTATAGTCCTTCAAAACACGCAGCAAAGCTCGGTGTGGCTTGGAAGTGTTTGTACCGGAGTGCTCGGGATTGAGGCGTGAGAATGGAAGGCCACGCCTGCCAAGCCCACGGTCCTCCACACAGGGAGGATGGATGAGGCCCGGCGGAGGGCGTGCAACGGCCCCCCTGAGATGCAGAGGGGCTGGGAGAGGCAGTGGGCTCCCCCCTGGCAAAGTGGCGCTGCTGTTTGGAAGGCAGCTGGTAAGGCCAGCCAGTGCCCATGGATGGGGAGAGGATGGCAGAAATCCTCTGGCACCCATAGGCCAAGCGCACTGGGCTTCCACACAGCCGTGGGCAGCGATGCTGAACCTTTTAGAGCCCGAGCGCAAACTGCAGCCCCAAATCCACTTATCCATCGCCAAGTGCCGGCGCCGTCCGTGACGTTGCCCCGTGTGCGCTGTCACCCAACGCTCAGCTGCTGCGGTGACTCGGCTCTCGTGTGACAGAGAGGGCCGTGTCCGCTGTGCCACGTGTGCCGTGGGCTTCCCACCCCTGGCTGACGGTGTCGGCAAGTTTAGAAGGCCAAACACAGGCATGTGTGTGCAGCTCGCTCTGCAGAGACCAGAGGGTAGTGTGAGGCAGGAGGGAACGGCGAACGCAGCCACGGCTGCAGGGAGCTGGGATCAGGGTGCCTCGAACATGCCTTGCCTCCCTAATTCCGTCCTCAGTGGCCAAGCAGGTCAAGGACAGGCCGTGAGGCCTGCACCAGCAGTGTTGGGGTTCTGAAGTGGCTTTGCCAAAGGCTTTCGGTGTGAGCCCGGACTTTCCCCTAATTGTGGACCTGTCTCTGGCACGGGGCACCGACTCTTCCAGGCTCTCTGAACACTACCTGCACTGTCTTGCTAGCAGCAATGGCCGGCCCCACGAGGGCCAAGCACCAACAGAACGCGAAGGCGCCTGGTGTCACCCTCAAGGCTAACCCGTGAGAAGCCCTGGCCTTGCTCTCCCTGGGTCCTGACCAGGGCAGAGCATTGACCTGGAGCCCAGGGTGAAGGAGGCCCCTGGGCGGGCCCTGGTGGGGACAGGGTGAGCGTCCCTGTGGCCAGGCCAGGCCAGGCAGCGACACCCTGTGGCTGCCCCTAGTGGGAGGACGATCCCAACGCGCCTCAGGCCATCTGGACAGTAGGAGGAGCCGCTTTAGGACGGGAGTTAAAATGAACGATGACGATACACCGCCGAGACACCTCAGCTCCCACCGAGTCAGGTACCCGAGCGAGGGACGTGGGCGGCGCTGCAGCGCCCCGCAGGCCACGCGGCGCAACTGCAGGCCCGGCGGCCGGGCGGT
>NW_004955520.1:1945453-1946872 GCF_000276665.1 Chinchilla lanigera
GGGCCGCAGCCCTCTGTGGCGCCTGCGCAGCGAGCTTGTTTGCGCTTTTCCTCTTTTCGTGCATTCCAGCATTTTCTCTCCTGCTGTCTTCTACCGCACGTCGAGGACGCAGCAGCTGCGTTAGCCGAGGCTTTAAAGAAATCGTGCCCGAGGCCGCACGGCCCGGCCCAGCCTGCCTATGCTGGGTTTGTGCTCCTCATTAAACATTTGACCCCAAAAGAGCGGAGGCCGCGGCGGCGCCGAGGGCCCTGCGCCCGCGATCCAGGAGGACACCGCGCGTGCGGCCGTGGGAGCCCGAACCTCCGCTGTTGGTGCTCACAGGCCGCGGGCCGCGTGAGACCTGCGCGCACCGGCGGGGCCGGAGAGGAGATGCAGAGACGGCGGCGCCGTGTTGTGTCCTGAAAAACCGTCCAAGCCGAGCGAGGCGCTGCACGCCTCAGCCCAGCGCTCGGGATCTCAAGTTCAGTTCCAGCCTTGGCAGTTTAGCGGCTTAGCGGGATCCTGTCTCAAAATAAAAGTGAAAAAGCTGGGGATGTAGCTCAGGGTGAAGGCCCTGGGGTCAGACCCGGTACCACCACCACCACCATGGACCGAAAAGCCCGTCCAGTCCCGTTCCTAGCACACGTGCCATCGGCTTCGGTGCTCACGGCGGAGTCAGGAGCGTCTGCTCCGTCCAGTAAGCTGTTGGCTGTGACGGGTTAGTCAGCTCTCTTCTTCCAGCGCTGCAGAGCTGGGGTGCGCAGGGAACCCGCCCGCCCTCCCCGCTGGCTCTGGTCTGGACCGGGCCACGGCCCCTTGGCTAGAGGAGCCACTTACGGGAGGAATGGGGTCGGCCTGCAGGTCCCCGGGGAACTGCGCGGGTGAGAGCCAGAGTCCTGGGGTTCACCGGCTCCGCCCCGGGGCTCCGGGCTGCCCTCTTCCCCCTTTCCCAAGGACCCCATCCTGCTGGACCAGCCGCACCCGACTCTCCCTTGGTTGTCCCAGGAGGCGGAGCCTGGGGAGAAGGACCGGACTGCGCCCCGGCCTCTGACACCCTCCTCCGTCCGGGTGGGGTCGGGCTTGTTCCGGAACTGTGCCCGGGGACTCCCGCAGGACTACCGCACACGACGCCCTTGCAGAGCACTGCGGTCCGAGGATCTGAGGCCGAGCTCCAGCCCCGGAGTCCAGAAAGCCTGCTCGGTTGTGCACGCCGCCGTGCGACTGCGCATCCTGGAGCTCTGGTTCCTGCCCGGGAAATGTAGGGTTCCCTCAGGGCGGGCTGTGAAAGGCAGGGCGAGGCTGCTGGTCTCAGCGCACCGTTTGTGACTCCTAGAGGACTGGCGCCGTGTGCGTCCGGGCGGTGGGCAGCTCGTGTGTTCCACACGGCGGTTGGGGCCCCTCCTCCTCCTCCTCCTCCTCCTCCTCCTTCCTCCTCCTCCT
>NW_004955520.1:1947796-1970295 GCF_000276665.1 Chinchilla lanigera
TCCTCCTCCTTCCTCCTCCTTCCTCCTCCTTCCTCCTCCTCCTCCTCCACTTCCTCCACTCCTGTTTCTCTTCTGCCCTGTGTACTAGACTTCTTCCTGTCTGGTTCTCGCCGGGGCTCACTCCTGTCCCCTGGGGGCACGTGGCAGTGTCCAACCATTGCTATGAGGCGGGGGAGAGGGCGTGGTGGGCACCAGGCAGCCTCCGGGCGGACCGGCTTGGGCTGGACCCAGCGTGCAGGGCCGCGGGATTGTGGTCAGATCTCTGGGAGGGGCTGGGCCTGGGGCCGGGGCCTCATGGGGACGGGACAGAAACTGCGGGTCCTCGCCCTGGGCGGCAGGGAGCCACGTGCGTGGGCCGCCTCACTCCCAGTCCAGGGCACGGGGACTTCCGTTTCCTCCAGTGTGCGCGGCTGTGGTCACCTGCAGGTGACACTGCCCGGGGCTCTGCTCCTCTTGCGTCTGGTTTGGAGAGTGAGGCCCCGAGGGCTGTCCCTCCCTGCATTGCTGGGGCGCAGGCCGCCCTGGCCCCTCCCTCCTGACCTCATCCCGGGGAGGTGACAGCCACCGCGAGGTCACCCTCGGCGAGAGTGAGGTTCACTTGGTTTCTTTCTGCTACCTTCCTTCGCTTGTGTACTTTAGCGTGAAACAAGCCCAGCACTGCAGCGAGCTCCCTCACTCAGGAAGGACGCTTGTGAACTTTGGCGCGCAGGACAGTTTTGGTCCTCGCCCGGCGGCCTCGGTTGTGGGACTTGGTGGTGGCTGCGCGGTGAGCGCTAGGTGGCGCAAGGTCACCGCACAAGGGGCGCTCCTGGCCCCTGGCACGCGGAGCACAGTCCAGAGGGACCGGGCTAGCGGGAAGATCGGATCCTTAGCAAGAGTGTCCTGGCCAGGGCTGCTCCTTTTCTTGCTTGAGCCTGGGGGAAGGGCTTCTGCAGCCGAGGCGCTGGCTGCAGGCATTAGGGGATCCGGTGACTGTGCTGTCCTCCTGGTGCCGGGATTCGGGGTGCATTGCCGGCTTGTGTGGTGGAGACACAGATAGCGGGGACTCTGTCCGTGTGGGAAGCTGGCCCTGCTCTAGGGGCGACTCTGCCTTTCCATGCCCCCAGTTGCACAGCCACCGCTTTTCCCCTGTGTGAGAAGGGGCAATGAGGAGGTCACCGGGGGTTGCCCTAGCGATGGAGGCCTGTGTCCGGCAGGCAGCCTGGGCCTGCGGCACGTCTGGTCATCTCCGCACCTCTCTCCGTGCTGGCTGCACTGTGGAGTCCGGGCAGGGACACGGTTGGGAGGTGGTCTGATTCCTGTGCTCCAGCTCTGCCACCAGTGGGCTCTGTGAAATCTCGAGTCCCTGAGGCCCCAGATGCTGCCCTGTGAGCCCCGGAGGAAATGGGCAGGTGTCGCTCCATCCGAGTGCCCGGCTCTGGGACAGGACAGAGAGGACTGGCAGCCTTGGAGAGCTGGCACCCAGAGCGTCCTTAGGATGGAGGCGGCATCGCTGGGCCCAGCATGTACGTCCTGCTGGGTTTTGCTTGCGGTCACCCAGCAGGTTCCCTGCCCACGCCTGCATTGCAGACGTCCCCATGCTCCCTGCTCTTCAGCTTGCTGCTGTGGGTAAGGCTCCGGGCTGCAGGGCCGGAGCAGCAAGCAGCGCCTCTGCTCTGGGACCGTCAGCACCACGCCGGTGCAAGAACCAGGCGACCCCGGGGAGGAAGCCAGCCCTGCCCAGAGCCCGGAAAGGGAGACGAGGCCTGCTGTCTTTGCACACTACAGCGTGTGCAGGCTGCCCTACGAATTCTGCTCAGCTGGCAGGAGTCCTGGGCACACCTGGCGCATGCACCCTCCAAGCAGATGCAGGGCTTGTCTCGAGGTCCGGATGGCACGTGCTCCTATTACAATCGAGGGGCCCTGGCCGGGGTCCCGGGGGATGGCTCTCCTCATGGCCAGGTGTGTGGTGTGCTGATGCGGCCCAGCCTGGGGCGCTGCGTCTCCCCCAGCTCGGTTCAGAGCAGACTGGGTTCCCTCTGGCTTCTGGGGCCAGCAAGTCTTCCTGCATCCCTCCCCCGCCCCTCCTGGCGAACACGGGTGAGTGAAGTCGCGGATGGAGGGACCAGAGGTGAGGACCTGCTGAGCGCCCGGGCCCTCGCAGAAGGGAAGACGCCCGCAGGTGGGCGGTGAGGCTGAGCAGTGGCGGATGTGGTTACTGTGACGGGTTTGACTCCGGAGGGACAGCAAGGCATAAGGTGGCAGCTTAAGAGGGCGGGGTGTGATAGGAAGGGGCTTGTCCCTTGGTGTGGGGGACCCTGTGCAGCTTCTTGGAGTCCTGGGGACCCGGGAGTCACTGAGCAAAGCCAGCAAGCCTTGGCACAGATTGTTTATATCCAACACGTAACATGTGTACACCTGAGTGAAGAAATTGACAAGTGTGGGCATCACACAGCACTGAAACAGTGCCCCAGGATGTGGTGTGCACGCCTGTGATCCCAGCACTCGGAGGCTGAGGCAGGAGGATTGCCTTGAGTTCGAGGCCAGTGTGGGCTACACAGTGAGTTGAACAAATGATCATCATCGAAGTCTCCAAGAAGTTGATGCCATCCATGCATCCAGATACCCCTGAGGCCGGGCTCCCCAGAGGGCCTGGCCTCGGGAGTGAATCTGTTGGCTTGGTAGCTTCCTGGCAGCAGGTCAGGTCTCTCTTTGGGGATGGGGGGTGGCAGGGGGTGTGAAGGGGAAGCGTCCACTTGGACACTGATGGGTCGGCTGGGTCCTCACTCATCCCAGGACTCACCCCTTCCTCCGATGCCATCCTTCCGTGGATCCCTCCTCCCTACCACGTCCACCGCAGGCCCTCAAGGGGCAGCCACCGAGGGCAGCAGGGGTCTCCGTCAAGGGGAGGATACCAAGGAAACCACGGAGGCTCTGGTAGGCAGCCACACACGATGGGAGAGGCGGATGTCTCCTAGTTGAGCTGATGTGACCGTTGGGGGGTGGCCTGAGGCACAGGGGACCCCTGGCCTGTGGTCCAGAGAGTGGAGGAGTGGGAAGACCCCCTCGGGCCACGGGCAGGTGGGCTGCAGATGGGCACCGGGGCCTCTGGAGCTTGGTGACTTCCGCAGCCTTCTGCCTGGAGAGGTGGGTGCAGGTGGTTGGGCTCAGTGGGAGCCAGGCCCTCCTTTGTCTCAGTCAGTAGATCCTGCAGGGGAGAAAATGCTGTGCAAGATGCCTTGCCTGCCACGGCCCCTCAGTGGGGGCCGAGTCGATGCGCCTTTCTCCCGGTGAAGCGGGCTCTGGTGAGCGCCCAGGCGCCGCCTCCCCCGCTGCACCCCGAGTTCTCCGCCCTCCTCCTCACTTGTGTCTCCTCTTCCATGCTATGTGACGGTTCTGCTGGGGGAACGTAGACAGGAGTCAGATGCTGGGCCTTCCCCAGGGACCTTGGGGCTGGGACTTGAATTAGAAGGTGCTCAGAGCCGGAGGAGTGGGATATGCAGACGCCGCAGTTTAGACGAGGAGGGTTCATTTGGCTCACAGTTGTGGTCTGTGGTCAGCTGGCTCTGAGGCAGAGGGTGTGGGGAGGGTTTGGTGGAGGAGGGCGGCTCCCAGCACGGTGGACCAGAGGCAGAGAGGGAGGGAGGAGTGGGGAAGGAGGTGCCCTTTCCAGGCCACGCCCCAGCGACCACTGCCACCCAGAGTCCGCTTCTAACAGCACCTTCATCCTCGACCTGTGAGTGGATCACACCCTGATGGGCGCAGTCGCTGTCCAAGCCCCAGTGCGGAGCACAGGAGGTGTGGAGAAGGAGCAGAAGTGCCCCGAGCCCCGCAGGTGGGCCCTGTCCACTGGGGACCCCGGGAGGGCTGGCGGGGAGGAGGTGTGGCTGTGGGCCGGTGGGTTTGGCCAGGTGCCCTCAGTGCGTGTGGCGGTGAATGGAGGGATGTGGACCGGCAGGACTGAGGGATAGGAGCAGGAGGAAGGCGTCCAGGTGAGGAGCGCGACCCCACACGCAGCAGCTTGGTTGCCGGGGGCCGGACCTCAATTCCAGGCCATCTTGTTGGAAGGTGGACTCCCAGGCCCGGAAGCCAGGGCCCTGTACACTTCTGTCTGCATCCGCTTGCCCAGTCACACGTGGGCACAGAGCCCACACTGATTTCAAGCACTTGGCCACATGTGCCCCCTGCAGCTCACTCTGCCCAGGCCTAGGCGCATCTCGTGCGCTGCTTCTTCATGGGGCCAAAGACAGTTTCCAGAGGGAGCGGGCGGCGCCAGGCCCTCTGAGCAGAAACTTGGAGACTGTCACGGGCACCAGGACCTCGCATGCAGCATCGTCGGGAGCACCGGCACCTCCGTGTGGCACCCCCGCGCGCACCAGGTGTCCACTGCCCCACCCCAGATTGCAGCAGGACCTCCGGTGCGGTACCCTGGGGCCCAGACTGTGACTGACTACCAGGCGGCACAGCGGCCGGTCTTAGCTTGACCTTGCTGCTCTCCTGAGCTCTGCTTCTTGACCTCGCAGACTTGGACACACAGTGGCAGAGCCAAAGGGATGTGGATGAACGCGAGCCCTGCGGCCTCCTGGTGCAGGGCAGGGGCTTTCCTTCTCCGAGTCTGTCTATCATGCGGGGGTGAGGGCCCCATGTATGCCCAGAGCAGTGAGTCAGAAGTGGGATGAAAATGCTTCAGCAGCCCTGCGCAGGTCTCACCTGGGGACGCAGTGAGGGTGGCTTGGAGTCTGTCTGCAGGCTGCTCCTGGCCTGGTCACGGTGTCCTGGGGCCCCTCCAGCACAAGCCTGGCTGTACATGAGGACCCTGGGGATGACCAGAAGGGTCGAGGTGAGGGATCTGGAGCGAGGCCTGGGTGTGGGCTCCTGCTGCTTTTCGTGTCCCTGGCTGCCGCTCATGGTGGTCGGATTGAGATAGGTTCTCACCAGGAGCTTTGCAGGGACTGAGCTCCCGGACCGTCCCTGGATTCTAGCAGCAATTTGCCAACAGTCACTGTTGAGATGGACTCCAGTGAGTCCCCGCTGGCTGCCCTCCTGGGGCAGGAGGAGGCTGGCCGGCCTCCTCCTGGGCCGGGCTGATACCTGCCAAGAACAGCTTATGCTTGGGTACAGCTGCTGCCGTGCCGCCCAAGTGGACTCCCTTTTCATGCTTTGATGAGTTCTGGAGGCTTTGTGCAAGGATGAAGTAAACTCTTGCTTATTGTGTTAGTCAGCTTTTTGTCACTGTAACCAAAATACCTGACACCACAGTATAGCGTAGGAGAGGTTTAATTCAGCCATGGTCTGATGGGCTTCAGTCTATGGTTGGTGCTCCAAGGCAGAGGCATCATGTTGGGAGGGTGTGGGGGAGCGGGGCAAAGCTGCTCAACTCATGGTGACGGAGAGGTAGAGCAGGGGAACGGCATCAGAGAGGAAGGGGTCAGGTACCACATATAGTACCCAAGATCACCCCTGTACCCCCAGGCACACCCAGAAGTGTGCTCCACCAAGTCCTTGGGTGGATCCCAAAGCCAGTGGAGCTGACAATGAAGCTAAATGCTTACACTTCTAACTGGAACAAAAATAATATAGAATTTCTTACCTGTGAGATGGGACTATAATGAAGAAGTAAGTAGGGTCAATTAAGATAACAATTAAACATTTGATAAGTTCTTGCCATTCCATGTGTTGTGATCAGGGTGTGTGAATGTGGATTTATATACACACGACTACAAGCGTTGGTCAAAATACATGATGATTTAAATTAGGAATTATTACAGTAAAAGAGACACCGGCATTGGTTCCCCTCAAGAAGTCCCTTTCACTTTGACACAATTATCCCGTTGTGCTAGTCACCCTCTGAAGCAGTTCTGGAAGTCTTCTTTCACAGAGGTCTTCATGAGAGATGATCAAAAACGCACCTAAATGCTCCTGCCTGGTGCCGTTCAATGGAATGGCGGCTCATAAGAACATGACTATGTGTCCTCATTCTCCTTATTCACTGCATCTGGCCCTGTGAGACTTCTGGCTCTTCCCCAAAGTCACAATGACCACGAAAGGTAAATGTTTTGAATCAATTCAGGACATCGAGGCAGCCACAAGAATGCAGCTGCAGACATTCAGAAAAGAGGACCAGAACTGCGTCAGAAAGGGGCAAGAAGGGTGGGACCAGTACTTATGAGGCGAGGGGAGGGTTCGGAGGGGGATTCGTGGCAATGGTTCCTTTACTGTACTACATTCAAATGGTTAAAGACCCAGGGTAGTTCTCGGTCACACCTGTACTGGGCTGTGGTCACATGCTGCAGGGGCTGAGGGTTTAATAAGGGACAGTCTGAGACCAGCGCTGGCAGCTACTCAGAGGCCCCCACGGTGCCGGGTGGACACAGAGGGGCGGCAGGAGTGGGGGCTGTGAGCCGGTCTTGCCTGGAGTTAAGCCCTAGCACTTAAACGTTTGCATTTAGGGTGCCGGGGTGGGGCCCAGGGTCCACACGTGTGCAGCATGTGTGCAGCAAGTGCTGTACCTCGGAGCTACATTCCCAGCGTACCCTTAAACTTAGTTTTCACCGCTATAACATGGGGACAAGGGACACACCTAGATCCCTGGGTTGTGGTGAGGATTAAATAAGGAATTATACAGAATATATGAATATAATGTATCTGTGGAAATACATAATTGTGTAAACGAGGAAGCACTTGCTTCATGAGAAGTCACCCTCGAGGCTGCAGGGGGTGCTGCCACAGGACCCGGCGGTGTGAAGCGAGTCTGGGTCGAGGCCACCTCGGGTGACAGGTGGGTCAGCTGCCCAGCACCTCAGGCCCTCCTGCCTCACCTGGGGGCAGAGGCAGTGGGCACCCTCGGGCCTGTTTTTGTTTTGTGTGGGCCTTAACGGTACCGTTTAGCCAAGGGAAGGCTTCTCTTAGAGGACCCGAGGGAGGGCTGTGCGTTCTGTGAAAAAGCCTGGGTGGGGTCACTGCTGCAGGGAGCGGGTGGGCTGAGGACCCTGAGTGTGACTTAGCAGCAGGGCAGTGTGCTGGGTGCAGGGGACGTGGCGGAGGTGGTGGTCACTTCTTCGCAGGTGGGGACGCAGTGTCCTCGACTCGCAGCAGCAGAGAGGGGGCGAGGCTGTCAGGACTGGGGCAGGGCTTCCTGGGACGGAAGTGTGCTCACGGCTCTTCCTGCCTGATGGATGGCTTTGGACACGCTGGCGTGCGTATCAGTTCTCTTCCTCTGCAGACCGAAATCCCCGCCAGGAGTCCTGCCTTGGCTCACAGCCGCCAGGTCCCATAGCCCGTGAACAGCAGTGGCCGCAGAGCCCGTCTGTGGGACCGTCCCACGGCCTCGGGATCCGCCCGCCTCTGGTGGGCTTCTCGCTATGGCCTAACCTGGCGCTTACTTCCTGTCTCTGCCGCTGGCTACGCGCCCCGCGGCCCGTCCCCTTCACAGGGCTGTGCAGATTAGTAAGACAGGGAATCCCTCTGCAGCTACAGATTGCCTCAGGAAACTGGCTCCCTACTTGGGGTCAACTTGCAGGTGGCGCGTGAAACTCAAACAGGAAATGAAAAGGTGCCCCATGGTTTGCGCGTCTGCTTCTGTCTTCGGCTGCGGTTCTTCCCAGGGAAGCAAGTGCGGGCTTCAGCCGGGCCACGAGCGGCGAAGGCTGTGAGGCGGGGGGTGCTGGATGGGGGTCCAGGAGGAGGTAGGGATGGGGATGGGCAGTCCTTCTGTGCAGGAGTTTTGGGAAGGGAGTTGGTTTTGCACTCTCTTCTTTGGCGATGGGTTTCTTAAAGGAAAACAATGGCCACGAGGCGTCATATGGGGGTCATCTGAGGCTTGTGGCATTAATTGCTTTATCATCCTTTGGTTAAGCTGTCCTCTCCTAAAGGATAAAGGGAGCGCCCTGCCCCGCCATGGCCCGGGTAACTGTCTGCAGCTCCAGTGGGGTGGAAAGAAGCTGAAGACTGTGCCACTTGGAGATGTACCGCTTGGGTCGGGGTAAAGGCTCCTGGGAGCCTGCGGAGAAGAAGCGGTTTTACTTTGTCTACCCACTTTACCAACTCACTTCTGCGCACAGAGCAGCCGTGCTTCAGGCTCCCGGGCTGATGTGGCGGGAGGAGCTTGTCCTGTGCAGGGCCCTCGAGACGCTCTGCGGACACTGCCTTCCTCCCTTCTGGCTGGCTTCATCTCACTCTACACAGGAAGGCTCTGAGGGTTGGCGAGACCCAGGGGTCGGCTCAAGGTTGCACAGCTGGCAGCGGAGGTGCTGAGCTTTGAGCCTCGGTCTCTGCCCGAAGACCGCATCCCCGTCCCACCTGGGACAGCCCGATGTGGACCCACAGAGGCCGGAAGGGTGGTGGGCATGTGAGGGCCCTGCGTGCAGGCTGCTGTCCCGCCCTCTGCTGTGGATGCAGTCATGATTGTCCACCTTGCGGGTGCTGCCTCTGCCAAGAGCGGCTTGAATGGTGGCCAGGCTCGTAAATTCCGCGGTGGCGACGCTGCTGCAGGGCTGGCTGTCCTTGGGCCTGGAGAACAGGACGCGGGGCTGGGTGGGCAGAGGCTGAAGCCTTGGCGCTGTCCTCCCCCTTTGGGCGAGTCTTCCTTCAGGCTGTCCCTTTCCCTTTGCTGAAGCCCTGGGGGTGAGGAATGCACCCTGGTTCCCTCAGGACAGAGCGATGGCAGCGGAAGCACTGCCCAAGCTCCTGCCCCTGCACCCCCCTGGGGCCCCACCTTCAGCTCCACGTGACCCACCTCTGCCTGGGCCCTGGGGGAAGGGGCTTCACAGGGGCTCCTGGTGGTGGCCACAGGGCTGGGTCCTTGGTCCTTAGCTGCAGGGTACCCAGGACATCACCATGAACATAAGTCCAAGTCTGGGCCTCCCGGCAGACCCCTGAGCCCTCCTTGCTTGTGGTCACTCCTTGGTGTCACAGAGGGGTCCTGCCAGCAAACCTGGCCTCGCGGCACAATGTGGACCTAAAGTGAGAGTTTGACGGAAAGCTGCTGTGTTGACCGCATCTTTCCCAAGTCCCCTTTCTGTTCTAGGCAGCAGAAAGATGCTGGTCTCACAAGAGAGCTGAAGCCTGCAGGTACGGCCAAGCCATGGTCCCTGCAGGTCACCTGCAGGCCTGTGCTGCCTGGGCTTGGAGCTGGAGGAAATGGGACAGTGAAGTAAAGCACTCTGCTCTGGAGGCGCTGACCAGTGAGGACCATGGGGATGGGGACAGTGGCTGGCACTGCATGAGGGTCTTGTGGGGAACAGCTGTGGGTGGTGGCAGCCAGCTTGGGTCTGAGAGGCTGAACTGGGAGTGAGTTTCTTGTTAGACAGAGCGCAGTGTGGGAGGCAAGGCGGCTCCGGGTGAGGGGTCGGTGCGTGGTGAAGCAGTCGTGAGGCTTTGTGGCCTGGGAGAGGGGCACGTGCAGTCCCTGGAGAGTGGCCCCGAGCTCCGGGGTGCGGGCGGTGGGAGTGGGGGAGACCCTGGCCCAGGAGGCGGGGCAGGAGGACAGGTCAGTGTGTAGGGGCCGCCTGCCTTTGGTGTGATATGCACTACCCAAGCCAGGCTATCTTTGGGAGAGGACGCTGGGCTTGGGTCCAGGTGTGGAAGATGGGATGCAGAATCCCATCCCAGTGTGTGTCCCTGAGTGATGGCCGGGAGGGTGACAGGGTCCCTGGCCCCCCAGTGTGTGTCCCTGAGTGATGGTCGGGAGGGTGACAGGGTCCCTGGCCTGCCTTTTGCCCAGCTGACTGTGGCTTCTGAAGCCGAGTGTCAGCCCCACTGCCTCCATCACAACCAGCTAGATGCCGCGGGTGTGGGGAGACACTCGAGGCCTTCACGGCTGCGGCTGAGGGGGGTCCTGGGGTCTGAGCACCAGCTGTGTGCTTGGCAGTGGCGGACACGGGCAGTGCCTTGGAGAATGCGTGTGGCATGGAGACAGCACCCGCAGTGCCATGGGGCCTGACAGTGGGGCTGCCGTCCGTCCAGAGCTGCCATCGAGAAAACGAGGGACACGTCACGTCTGCCCCTCTGTCACCCCATAGAGGTAGAGCTGGACGGAGTGCACACTGGCCTCGTCCTCCCACCGGGCCGTCCTCCCCCGCCCAGTCCCCACCTGCACGGGGGGCAGGACTCCAGATGCAGAGGCCCGTGCTTTCTCTGTGTCCCCGGCCCTGTCGGGGTTTTGTGGGCCATGCAGGAGCAGGCGGGAGAGGCCGCTCTCCGGGCTCTGAGGGGGTGGAACTGGCCCGGTCAGGCAGGTGTGGTGGAAGGAAGAGGGCTCATGAGGGGGGCCCTGCTGTGTCCCCCCTCCCTTCCCTGCTTTTGGGGTCCTCACCCCTGCACAGATGCAGTCTCCAGTGGGAAATCTCCACGTCGTCCCCTTCACACCTGGTTGGGGGTTTGCACCTGAGGGTCCGATGTGGACACCCTGGGCTCTGGAGGTGGCTGGTGAGGTGCGGAGGGTGCTGCGGGGTCTCCTCTCTGTCCCTTCCCTCTGCATGGGGGCTGCAGGTGCTCTGGGGAGCCCGGCAGAGAGGCTGCGGCTTTGCTGCTGTCTGGGTGAGAAGCTGGACCAGGAGGGCGTAATCCCGGGGAGCAGAGCATTCTGCTGGCAGCAGGGTCCCCCCAGGGTCTGAAAGGCAGGGCCCGGGGACCTCCAGCCATGCTGTCTGCTTGGCTCTGCGGCCCTCAGTTGCCGTCACTTGGTGAGGACGACGACTCCTCTGTGTGCGACTCAGGAGGCCGAGGTACACGACTCGTCCCGGGGTCACCCCACAGATTCCTCTCGACCTTGTCCCTGCTTCTGTGTTTCAGCTGCAGCCAGAGGAGCAAACTGGGAAAACAAACAGAAGCAGCAGAACGGGGGGCAGCTGGGGTGCAGACAGGGAGATCGAGAACCGCAGTGCTCCCCGTCCCGGCCCCACGCCTCACCCCGAAGGAGCTCTGCTGGGGGCTGTGGTGGGCACTGCAGGAGCCTGAGTCCCGCCTCTGCCTTAGCCCTCTGCTTCCGCTCGTGCTGGCCTTGTGCAAACGCTCCACAGAGCACAGTTCAGAGGCTCGGGATGCTGGGGAGTGGCCGGCGGCTTTGTCTTTGTTCCAGCTCTGGAGGAAACAGCAGGATCTGCTCGAGGGGCCCAGATACTCAGGGAACATAGAGATACCCGATCTGTCAGGGACATCTCAGCTCCCCAGAAAGTCTGCGTGGGGGCCGAGAACGTCCCAGGGCCCTGCGTCTCCAGCCTCCGCCAGACGGTTGGCTGGAGGAGTTTGGACCCTGGCGAATCCCGCCTCCCTCGTGCAGTCCCTGGGAGCAGGGCAGAGGTTGGGCCCCACCACGTGTGGTGCTTCTCCGTGTCAGGGCACTGCGTCCCCTGCCCGGTCTAAGCCCCATCCAGGGGGCAGTGACCTCAGCTACACAGGTGCCAGGGCCCGGGCTCCATGTGCTCCACCGACTGCCGGGCTCAGCCAGAGCTGAGATGAGGCGTGAGGGCTCCTCGGAGGGCTGAGCCCCCGCGGCTGGAGTCTGCTGCCCTCTGAGGTCGCCCCCTGCGGTGCTGGCTCCTGATTCAAAGGTCACTGACACAGAGCGCTCTGCCTTTTCAGGTTGGCTGTGCCTGGTCCTGGGCTTGGCGCAGGACTCTTGGCCCCGTGATGCCCGGTGTCTGGGTGAGTGCCCGCCCCTCTCCAGGCCGCTACAGGCCAGG
Organism: Chinchilla lanigera; assembly: GCF_000276665.1. Lineage (NCBI taxonomy): Eukaryota > Metazoa > Chordata > Mammalia > Rodentia > Chinchillidae > Chinchilla > Chinchilla lanigera. Next base: position 1,959,457 of record NW_004955520.1, read on the forward strand.
CTGGGTTGGGAGGGCAGGTGGCGCAGACGGCGGGTAATTGATTTTCCTTTTCTGAGCGCTCATGTGAGGCCCCAGCCCCATCTGCTGTCCTTCTGCTGTCCCCGAGCCAGCCGCTCTCACCTTCTAGGTCACTCCATGACCCCAGGCCAGGCTGAGCGGGGCGGGGCGGGCACAGCGTCGAGGCCTGGGGGTCTCCAGAGTTGGGGTCCTTCATTGGGTGAGCCTGGGAGCTTGGGATACAGAGCCAGGACGGGGCGGCCGTGCGTGGGCTCTGACGGTGGCTGAGGACAGTCCTGGGAGAGAAGGCGTTGCCAGGCACCGGCTTGTGGGTTTTGACGGGGCTGACTCAAATGGAAATCCAGGCCGGGGCCAAGGAACAGCGTCTCTCAGGCCCCCTGGGGCTGCCTGTTGTGGAAGTGAGGATTTGGGGACCCTCTTGCCATGGTTTAGGGTCTGAGGGGACTCAGTTTACCTTGAAGCCACGGCTGCACAGAGCGAGTCAGTCCTGACAAAGACTGAGACAGACGCGTCCTCGCAGGCCCTGCCTCGGCACTCGTGGCCCAGTTTGGTTCCTGAAGGTTTTAATGTAAAATGTATTTGAAAATTGTTCTTCATTTTTATATTTAGGAGTACTTTCAAATTCAGATAATTGGTATAATTATGACCTAACGGATAACGTAGGCCCTATTTTGTGTTTTCATTCAATATTTGTTCATTCTTCCTTTGACTTGTGACCCTCCTGCCTCAGCCTCCGAAGTAGCTGGGATGACAGATGTGTGCTGCTGTGCCCGGCCCCCGCTCTGCCTTTTGTGTGTTTGCTGTCCTGGTGTGTGTTTGCAGTATGCAGTAGCTGCATTCATCTTGGGAGCCGGCACGTGCACGCAGCACATCTTCTCCTCGTGGTTCCCTCTGCTGCCCCATCCCCAAATTCCCTTCTCACCCCCACGAAGTCTGCCTCGTCTTTCCCATCGTCTCTCTTTTATTTTGCTCTTCAAATTTATGTTCTGGGTTTCTATATCAGAGAAGCCACGTGATATTTGAGCTTGTGAGTCTGATTTCTCGCAACGTGACGGTCTCAACGTGCACGCATTTTCCTGCAGATGACTCAAGTTTGTCCTTCTTTATGGCCGAGTAGGGCTCCACTGTGTGCGAATGCCACATTGTATCCACTCCTGTGTGGCTGGACACACAGATACCTGTAAGAGCCCCACCGAGGTTGAACGTGCTTTCTGTTTGCCAGCTCTATCTTTGAGGAAGGGCTTGGAGAAGCCGGGCAGCCTCGCAATGGTTGGTGTAGGGCTGTGGGCTGCTGGAGCGGGGAGGCAGGGCCGGCACCCTTGGGTGAGCTGTGGGCGCAGCCCCAGGCTCTGCTCCTCACCTCCCTGCTCAGAGCCTCGGCCTGCGGTACCTGGGCCCGGGACACAGCACAATCGGCAAACGACGTGCAATTTAGACTCCGCAGCCCGCATGGCCTCTACTGAGTGCATTTTACATGTGTGATTCTTGCTTTTGTGCCCCTGAAAGCACGGCTGCAAACTGAGTCCATTAGTAAAGCTCCCGAGCACGTGGCACTGGGATGAGCTTGCGGGGCTCACAGCAGGCCCGGTGGGGGGGCGGCGAGCGTCCGCCCACCACCCAGCCTGGGAGCAGAGATGCCTTCACTTTATTCGTCGTCATTCTTGTCCCAGCCCCGCAGGGGCCCCCAGGAGAGGACCCCGGAAAGCTTGGGCTCTGTGCTGGGCGCAGGACGCACAGGCAGGAGGGCAGAGGGAGGTGGATTACCGCCAGTCCTCTCTGTAGCTTTTTGGCCCCCCGTTAAAGAGCAGAGTGGCAGATTCTGAGCAAAGTATTGAAAACTGGGTGAGCAGATTTCTGGAGCCAGGCTGCTAGCAAAGTGTTTGCAGTGTTTGCAAATGTGTCCTGGCCACTGACAAGCTGTCAGAGCAGGCGTCACGCTGGGGACTGGGCTGGGCTGAGTGACGACGCTTTATGGGTCACGCTCTTTATGCCATCGCTGGCCGGAGCCTCAGGACTCACAGCCTGGCTTGGCATCGGCTTCACCATGGCTGTGTTTTCTCAGAGGAGGAGGTGGCGTGTGACCCTCTGCTCGGGCCCGACTCTGTGACTTGCCAGTCCCTCAGTTCCCACTGGGCCCCGAGGAGCCCAAGGATGGGGAGCCCAGGAACTCCACCCCATAAAGCTCTACTTCGCCAGAGGAGAGAGTTGCCTTAATCATGTGGGGCTGACATCTCTGCGTGGATGAATTACTAGAAAACTCAACATATTCGGGCTGTCCTGAAACAAGGACAGTCATCTGTATAGATGCAAGGAAATAAGATTACACTTGTGGTTCTGTGAATTAGGTTAGGTGTGAATTAGATGTAAAGTTGCAGGGTGTTACATACCAGGTCAGGGAGCTGGGCTCAAAGCTGCTGGTTCCGACGACGCCTTCTAAGTGAGAAGTTCCTTTGGTCAGGAGAACTACCCAGACCCACTAGTGTCCCTGGCTGACCTCAGACTGACACTGCTTGTGTGCCACTAGCACACAGGGCACGGCTTGGCTCTCCTCAGCAGCTCCTGGGCGAGCCCTGAGGAAGCAGGTTCTGGAACCTGGCCTCTTCCCACTGCGAGAGTGTGTTGCCTTTGTCATTGATGGAAAAGAACCCCGGGAGAACCGGCCCATTACAGAGCTCCAGTCGCGATTATTCTGCACCCAAGGATGAGTGCGGCAATGACTGAGTCAGGTCTGTGAAGGCTCTGTCAGTCTGTCCGTCCATCAGTCATCCTTGTGAGCCCCGTTCACGGCCCACAGTCCCCAGACGAGGGTACAGGAGTAACTGTGAGTGATCTCCACGCGGTCTCGGAGGCGCACAGATCAGCTCCCGTTGCCTCCTTCCCAGGTGAGGAAACCATGGCCTGGGGTGCAGAGACGCGATTGCTGGGCTCCAGGCCGGAAGGTGCCACGGCTCAGGAGACGCAGCACTCGAGGTCAGTTGCCCCGTGTGCTGTGCCCCGCTGCATGGGCAGTGAACCCAGCGAGAGTGCCAGGGCCCGCCAGGTGCCCCTTGGGGATAGGTGACCACAAGAAGTGCAAATGCTATCTTCCCCACTGATCCCATCTGGGACTGTGTGACCTGGAGGGGGCAGCAACCCTGGCACCCCACTTGTGGCCCCAAGCCAGTGCAGGAGCTCGTCTGCCCACGAGAAGTGGCTGCTTGGGGGCCTGGTTCCCGCAGGACGTGGCAGCCCCTCGTGCACCTTGCAGCTCACCCACGGACCTGCACTCTATGGACCTCTGTCTGCAGCTAACAGTCCTAGACGAACCCTGTTTCCAGGAAATTAAGTACCAAGACCAAAGAGGGCGGGGCTTTGAAAGGGGGAATGGGACAGTGGCAGCTGCGACAGTGCCTTCGATGCGTCCTTCCCTCCCGAGCACAGCGTGGGCCCGACCTGGTGTCACACACAGGAGCTTGTGACACCTTGAAACCAGGTGTGTGAAGGCTGACAAGAGCCTGGGGCTGACCAGCAGGGTCCTGGTGCTCCCTGCCGTGTGTCCTCAGTGTCACCACATCTGCCTCCCCTCGCGTCCCTCTGCTGTGCTCTGCTTTGCTCTCTGTGGGGTGGGGACGGTTTCCCCTACATGTGCCCTCGCTGCGGGACACACTGAGCTGTAGCCTCAACCTGAGCCGGGAGGATGACACAGCAAGGTGGTGACGGTCATCGCGGCCACCTGCACGTGCTGGTCAGGACTTGAGAGCCACCTTGGTCTTTCGAGTTACTGAGGAGGAGGAGGAAGGACGCCTCGCCTCACCTCACAGCTGCCTGACCCTCCTGGCCGTGGACAGAGCCACTCAGAGCCTTGCTCCTGGCGCCATCTTCCCGGCACGGACTCTACCTCAGGGCTTCTGCCTGTCTCCCCCTGCACTGCAGCAACAGTGGCCTTGTGTCTCAGGGAGGCTGAAGACGGAAGTCTGGGTGGGCGAGTGGCATTTGCAAAACATTTGTGTCGGACTGAGGAAAACCAGTCACCGTCCGAGGAAGACTGCCTGGGTGGTGTTCCTGCTGCAGGGACGATTTGCAGAGGGCTGCGGTTGTAAGCTGAGGCGGGGTAGGTTAGCAGCTGCTCAGGGTCCGACCACGATGTTTAGAGCTCCACGTGGCCCCACCCTGTCCACCCTTGTCCTCTGTCCTCGCTGCTGTGAGGGCATCTGTAAGAGACGGCAAGGCCACCGCAGGCCCATCTGCCATTGGCCCTCAGGACGTCTCACGCCCGGGCTCAGCGTCTCCTTGCCACACATCTTTCGGGAACTGCTTCTGGTCTCTGCCTTCTTCCTCGCGACTGCACTCAGCTGGGGACCCCCGAGGACGCCCTCACCAGACCTCTCAGGGGTCGGACTTGGGCAGCAGTGTCGTGTGCCGCGCTGAAAGGCAGCCCGCGGGCGGGAGAGGCGCCGCTCCTCACGGCTCTGCCTCTCCGGGAGAGCAAACGGCATTATTGTCAAAGCCAGGGAAAAGCACCCAGAATGCTCTTCACTGGTTTCAGGGGCCGCGGGGGCGTGAGGCGCAGCGCTCTGCCCATGAGCTAAACAGCGCCCCACGGGGATCCCAGCGCGTGCCCTGCTGTCCCGACCCACAGGCCGCCTTTTCTTTGTGTCTTTCATAAACCTGATTCCATCGGCGAACCAGACACCATTTCCCGTTAGAGCAGCACATTCTAACACTTCCTGTTGTCAAAACAAACCGGCGTGGGTTCAGAAAACGCAGGCGCGTACCATGCCAGCAGGAAGAGACGGAGTAAGAAATGCAAGTACATTAGCGAGACATCGAGTGTACCGGCAGGCCCCTCAAGGCCACCTAGGTGCAAGTGTTCAGATTATGCATGGTTTTCAGTCTTCTTCTTCCTACGACTCCCTCCGGGGTCTGCGGGGTGGTGGCACACTGCGTTTGTGACGATTACACAGAATTAAAAACGTGTAGGTGAAAAGGTCTCACTGTGCGTGCTCCCCACAACCCTGTGTACGAAGTCACTCGGGCTTCGTTGGAACAGTCAAAGCACGGAGGTGGCGTGGGCATCTGGGGCAACCACTCCTGGTGACATGAACAGTTCCACTGCACCGGGCATCACTCCCCGGCCGTCCTGGGCTGCCTCTCTGTCCCTGGTCCTCCAGTGGGGCTGGGGCTGCTCCTGGGAGCCCCTGCTTGCAGCCCAATTGAAGATCTCACCTGGCCATACCACCTTAGCGTGTCCGAAGCCGCTGGCTGCCAGGGCTTTGGTGGCAGAGGCATGGGCGGGTGCTGGTCAGGGAGGGCACTATGTGTGCCAAGGCCCTGCTGCTTGCAGTGTGCTTGGGTGAACAAATACTCCCCACGTCACAGCCTCCATGCATTTGGATCAGGAAACGTGTGTTTGCTTCTGCCATTCAGCATTCCAGTTCTTGTCACATATGCAGTGCTGCGTTTCTAGTAGGTGGGGTGTGTTATGGCTGATGCACTGTACCAGCCTGGGGAATCTGGACACTAAACTGAGTAACTCAGACATTCTGCATCCTGGGGTGCAGAGGACATGCCTTTACTGCTCTAGGACGCTGTTCATTGTCGATGCGAGAAGTTTAGAAGTTCAGCTAAGTGACTCAGCAGGGGGCCAGGGTCCTCACTTTGTGAACATGCTCAGCTTGTGGAGGGTGAGGGCACAGAGATGGTGTGGGCCTGGGCAGATGGCTGGCATACAATATAAAGGAGGAAAAGAGGCTTGTTCTTCCTGCCTTCTGCCCTTGCTGTCTTCTGCTGCCTTGAACTGCTGCCCTCTGCCATGTGCCACCCTGCCTTGGAGCTGGCCGTGTATGGACTGAAACCTCCACAAACTGTGAGCTGAATAAACCTTTCCTTCCTTAATTTTGGGCATTGGGATTTTTGTCTCAGCGATGAGAGAAAAGTAACGAAGACAGGGCGTAGTGGCTGAGTGGGTGCTTGCTCTGGAGGGCGTCTTTGACCCACTGGACCCTGCAGTGTTTACCGAGTGGTCATCGTTGTGGGGCACTGTGACACCTCACAGATTCAGGGTGCTGCTGTGACATGAGGACGGACGTGTAGAAGGAAACTCTCCACATGGGAGGAGGAGGAGGCTATTGTGATGGTGGCAAAGCGTGGTGACTGCCCTTCTGTTGGGGTCTAGAAAAGACAGTGCCCAGATCACCCTCTCTGCCCTCTGCGCCCAGGGAATTGCTGCAAATACCCATGTTCCCATGTGTCGCATGTGCAGCGGAACCAAAGGCTGCCCTGTGGCAGTGTTTACGGGAAAGTAGAAATCAGAGTAGACTTTGGTGGTGATGCATTCATGGGGCCAACGGGCCGGGTGTGTTGTGACTAGCAGAATGATTGTTTTTACATCCTGGCTTGAGTCTAGTGAGGTGACCTGAATCCATCCGGCCAAAGCATGCCTTGAGTGCCTACTGTGTGCATAGCACTCAGCGCATGGCAGGTGACATGGGAGGTAGGCAGGGGCCCCTTCAGAAAGAGCTCTAACATGACACAGGTGAAATAAGTTCCCTCAATAAGAGGCATGCAAAGTACTGAAGGCACGCATGGGTCAGAGGATGAAGAGACTGTGTTTATTGTGTGCATTTCCACGCAAAGGAGCATGAGGCACAATTGATCCTTTCCGTGTGATCTCAGGGCAGCAGTGGGGGTGGGGAGGGTGACGAGCTGAGCCTCGGGCTGGTGCCACAGCTGCTGGGCTGTGGCAAACAGACTCCAGTGCCCTCACAGCTCCTCTGCCCAGGAGGCTGCTGCACTCTGCTGCTGGCTGCCGTGAGGGGAGCAGCTGTCCTCAGCCAGGCCCTCCCTTGGTGCAGTGTCTTCCTGGGAGCTGGCTGCCCAGGGATGGAAACCACGGCCACCCCCCTCCTTATGTGGGGTCTCAGTGATGAGAAGGCCGCTAAGACTGTGTCTGTGGGTGCCCTGCATCTGTGGGGTGCAGTAATGGCTTGGGTTCCACTAAACAGCATGAGCTCCACGGGGTCATTGTGATGGTTAGCAGAGCAAGTGCGTAACACCAGGGCAGGTCCAGGGCGGCCCGTATCTGCGTCAGAGTCAGGGAGGCTTTGGAGAGGGCATGGAGGTGGCCCTGCAGATGCCGAGTGGGTGAGATGCTACCTACAGCAGCTGAGGCATGGAACTGGCTGAGGTGGTGGCCAACAGGGGCACAGATGAAGGACAAGACGTGGTGCACGTGTGGCCACTTCTGGGCTCTCTTCAGTCCTGCTGGTTGTTGTGTCAGTGTTTGTGAAAATACCATACTGTTTTGGTTACAAGTGCTTGGTAATGCAATTTATAAATTGAACTTCCCTTTTGTTTATCAAGATTGTTTTGGATGCAAATAGAGACCATATTCATAAGTGAAAAAAATTGGATCCACTTGTGTAGACACCACGTTATCTCCCTAGTGCAAGAACATGAAAGAGTAAGTGGAACCTAAAATGTACAACAGCTATTGGAAAAGGGAAAGAAGTTTCTCAAAAGGTAAAACAACTGGGATGAGGGAAAGGAGAAAAAGAAAGAAAGAAAGAAGGGAAAATATATATATACAGAAGGATGGCTGGGATAACTGTACTGCTGATGTTTAATGGCTTATTGAAAGGAACAGTTAATGCTTTACTTGTTATTATTATTATTTTATTTTATTTTTTACCAATTTTGCATACTTGTATCTGGTAAGCTAAACAATTAATTTGAAGACAACAATATGCAACATAACAACCATTGTTGAATTCCTATCATCTTGTTTGATGAAACTGTATTGTTTATAATCTTTTTGTTTTTATTTTTATTCTCCTTAAAGGTTTGATTAATCTTGCATTCTTACATTTGGTCATCTGTCCAACTTTGATGAAGATAAAAGTAAGCAATATAGTGACCACTGTTAATCCCTATCATTTTATTCTGAAACCCTGTGTCATTCTTATTATTTTTGTTTTGTTTTGTTTTGTTTTTGTCTATGTTGTTGGCATTTTGCCATTGTTCTTTTTAAAAATTCTCCTTAAAATTAAACAAAAAGATTGTTTTGGGGACTTGGGGTCTTTTGTGCTTCCAGGAAAATGTAAGAATTGTTTTTTCATGTCTGTAGAAATGGTTTTTATAATTGTGATAGGGCTTGTGTTGAATGAGTGTATCTCTTTGGGTCATGTGGGTATTTTAATAATATTAATTTTTGTGTCATTTATATTGTAAAGATATTTTGCTTCCTTGGTTAAATTCATTTCTGGGCATTTTATTCTTGTAAATGTTATCATTAATGGGATTATTTTCTTAGTTATTTTTTCAGATAAGCATTATTTGTGTAAAGAAACAAAACTCATTTTTGTGTGTTGATTTTGTACCTTGCAGTGGCACTGAATTTATTTATTAGTTCTAGCAATTTTCTTCTTGGTGTGTGTAGGGTCTTTAGCATTACCCACATGTAGGGTCACATGATCTGCAAACTGGGCTAATTTTCCTCCTTTCCTGGATTTCAAAGCCTTTTACTTCTTTTTCTGTGTGGTTGCTCCTGCTAGTTCTTCTGGTCTGAGCTGAGTGGAGGGGAGGGCAGGTGTTCCTGTTCTGTGCAGGTCTTGAAGGAAAGGCTTTCACAACATTCTTAACAGATCTAAAACTCTGTCTTATTCTAGGAAAAAGCAATGTTTTCCAAAGATAGATGAAATAATTAAAATAAACGAAAAACAGCCCACCTCTCTTTATCTCATTGAGATATAGTTTATTTTTTCAAAATTGCATTTATGCTTAATGCTTATTATGTAAAAAGTTAATGTGCTCATGTTAATTTGATGAGTTGTATGTTAATAATTATAATAATTCAGAAAAATTTAAATAATATAAATCCAGTGGTTATGAAACATTTAAAATAATTTTAGTATTCTTTACACGTGTTTTATTGCCAAGAGGTATGATAAAGTATAAAGGCTTTTGTGCAAGTGAAATATTACATTAGGATGAAATCTTGTGGGGAAGTAAAAAGAAATTAAAGTCATGGAGAAAAAGGAATGTAAATTTTATATAATGGAAATTATTGTGTGTTTAAAAACAGGTAACTGTGGGCACCAAATTGTGTTACTTAAATTCCATTGCTTATATTAACAGAACAAGGCATTTATTTTAGAATATTGGTATTTAAAGTATCACGCAAACTACTCCCTTTGTGGCCTCTCAACTTTGCCGCTGTTTCTGACATGGGGGCGGCGGTCTGCGCGGGTCCTGGGGAAGCACAGGTGCGTTGGGACTTGTGTTGTTGTTCGGATGGGTGTTCTTAACACCGGACGCTGATGACAGCAGATGCCGTGGGCTGCCCCTCTGATGCCTGAGCTGCTCCCAAGCCCTTGCTGGGGTGATGGTGACCCTGTCTTGTGGTGGCCCCACCGGGTGCTAAGAGCTGCATGGCAAGGTCACCCCTGAGATGGCTGGCCCACGGGGCTCCCTGCAGGTGGACTGGGAGTGGAGCACACGGCCTCCCCGAGGGCCCTCCTACTTTCCATCCTGCCTTTGCTGCTTTCTGTTGTGGCCAATGAAGCCAGTCACTTACTTGGGGTTGGTGACTTTGTTATTTGTGCAAGTCCACCGCTGTGTGGGGAACCCCAGCGAACTCATTCAGTCATGAGCTGAGCTGTCCTTGGGAAATCAGCCCCCTCTGTTCAGAGGCAGACCTTCCTCCCTCCCTCCCTGCGCTCCTTTCCCTGCCTTCCTCCCACTCTCACTCCCTCCCTCGCTCCCTGCCTTCCTTTCTTTCCATCCTTTCTGCCTTCCTTTTGTGAGACAGTATCTCTCAACTTAGCCCAGGCTGTCCTGAAGCTGTCTGTCCTCCTGCCTCAGCCTCCCGAGTGCAGCTGTTCCTTTTGCATCTCTCTAGGAGACTCAACACAGCATCACCAGTGGCATGTTGGGAACTGCTCGCAGGATTCTTCCGCTTGGCGCCTGAGAAGGGCCCGTGTCTCAGCACAGCGCTTCGGGCATCACGGAGTTGGCACATGGCTTAGCGACGTGTCCTCAGCAAAGCTGCTCTCTGGAGGCGTCACGTGGCAGCCATCTTGCGGGCAAGCAGCACTTCCTGTCCCTCCTGCCCGCCTCGCTGGCCAGCCCGGTGGCCGCTTTCTCGCTGCCCTGTGAGCCTCTCCTCGGAGTCAGCATCCCGGGGCTCAGGTTCGGGCTGCATCTGCCGCGCCCTGCTCTTGGGGACTGGGCTGCATGGCACCCCGCTGCGGCCTGCTTCCCGACGACGCCTGCTTGTGTGTGCGTGTGCAGGCGTGCTGTATGTGTGCACATGTATGCGTGTGAGTGTGCAGGGACGTGGGGGTGTTTTGTTCGATGTGGCCCAGGGTGGGCCAGGAGGGATGGGTAGGCTGGGCCTCTCCTTGGCTCCTTTGGAGGAGAGGCTGGCATTGCTGAGGCTGCAGCTGGGTGTCCCTCCTTGGGTCTTGTTTAGGTGGAATAAGGCCACACTTGGGAAACTGTCGATGAATATAGTGATTGTTCCAAGTGGTGGGAGGGACCAAGCCACCTCTTGTTCCTGAAGGAGATGATGTCTGCGTGCCAGCCCCCCAGGACGAGAGGAAGGCCTGTTTCCCTGTCATTTTCTGGGTGGGGCTGCTGGGCCTGCAGATTCTGGTGGGGGATAAAGTCCCCTCCAGAGAGTGTAAACCCATGGGGAAAAAAAGCAGGGATCGATGTTGGATGGGGGCCAGAGGATCCTAGGTGCATCCCCAGGGTGACCCTGAGCCCATCCCCAGGGTGACCCAGAGCCCATCCCCGTGGTGACCCTGAGCCCATCCCCAGGGTGACCCTGAGCCCATCCCC
>NW_004955520.1:1970395-1986660 GCF_000276665.1 Chinchilla lanigera
GCCCATCCCCAGGGTGACCCTGAGCCCATCCCCATGGTGACCTGAGCCCCTCCCCGTGGTGACCCTGAGCCCATCCCCGTGGTGACCCTGAGCCCCTCCCCGTGGTGACCCTGAGCCCCTCCCCGTGGTGACCCTGAGCCCATCCCTGTGGTGACTCTCAGCCCATCCCCATGGTGACCTTGGCCCCATCCCCGTGGTGACCCTGAGCCCCTCATGGTGACCTTGAGAGCATGTGTGCTGTCCCTCTGTGTTCCAGGGTTTCTCTCGAGGGACTGGTCAGGTGCTCTCACAGCAGGCTGACGGATGGGGGTGGAGCTCACACTTCATTTGAAATTACACAGAGTGAGTCTCAAATCAATTAAAGGTGACAAGAAGTGACAGGGACGATTTGTGGTGAAAGGGTCACCTGTCAACCAAGACAAGTTTGTGGAGGATGGTGCATGGCCTCAGAGTGCTCAAGAATGACGCCGTGAGCAGAGGCCTGAGAAACGGAATCTCCAGACGCCCCCTGGAAAGGGGCTGGGTTCCCTGTAGTAGAGCTTTCCAGGAAATGCCCTCGTGCAGGTGACAAAGTGGGGGCATGGGGTGCACCTCCATGAAATCCACGCTCACTGAGTGCCTGTCATGCTTTGGGCATTTTGGGGAGCAGAATTAGTAGATGTGGGAATAGGATTGAGTTGCTAATTGCAACTAATTCCATCTGCAACAGCCTGATTTCCAAACAAGGTCACTTCTGAGGCCTGAGTGTGAGGACTTCAGCCAGCCTCCAACCCAGCCTGAAGGGCTACCCTGAGCAACGCTGTGACCTCGGCTTCCACCACGGGACGAGACGCTGGCAGCCTCCACACCTTAGCTGAAGGTGACAGGGAGCCAGGGAGGACCACGAGAGAAGGAGGCAGAGATGGTGCCGCCTGCGCTGGGAGAGGGCCCGCCCAGCCTCCCTCAGGACTTCCAGGCAGAACCAGCCCTGTAAGACCGAGGCTTCAGACTTCCGTCCTTCAGAGCCAGAGAGAGCAAAGTTCCGTGGTGTTCAGGGCCCGGTTTGTGGGGCTTCCTCCACTGCTGAGAAAGCGCGATGAAGAGCAGCTGCACTTTCCAGCTCCCAGCCCCGCTCGGCCCCTTCCCCCTCTCTCCGGAGGAAGGCTGGAGGCGGTGAGCTGGCCCAGGAGCAGCAGGCTGCTTTGGAGCAGATTGAACTGCGGCTAGTCCACCCGGCAGGCAGCTTGGTTAGCCTTGACCTACCCGGCAGGAAGGTCCCGCAGGAGCTGTGCGGAGGATCGCGGTCTGTTCTCACAGCGCAAGGCCCATCCCTGTGGTGACCCTGGGCCCATCCCCGTGGTGACCCTGAGCCCATCCCCGTGGTGACCCTGAGCCCATCCCTGTGATGACAAACTCTTGGCTCTCGGCTGGGAGGTCTGAAGTCTGCAGATGTCACATTCCACATTGTTGGACTCCCTCTTCCGGCTCAGAGCTATTTCCGCCTGAGCCGAAGCGCAGCATCGCAGGAGCACTGGAGAGGAAAACACCCCACCAGGCTGCCGCGGGCAGAGGGTGTGGGAAGCCCAGCCAGCCCATGCAGCCCGGCGTGGCCCGCAGTCACCGCTGGCTGCCATGGCATTGCTGGCCTGGCCCGCGGGTCCTCTTGCTCCGGGTGGACGCTGCTCACCAAGAGCCCAGACCGGAGGCTCGTGCTCTGTGCTCCTGCCAGCTGAATAATAAATTGGAAGTCCGCGTTTCTTTGGGTGTGGTGCGGTCATCCTCCTTCTGTGAGTGAGAGAGTTCTGGTGGCGTTGTGGCATCAGAACTCGTACACGCCGGTGAAGGGAGTCCAACAATGTGGAATGTGACACCCTGCAGACTTCAGACCTCCCAGCCGAGAGCTGAGTCCGAGAGTCTGACGGCCCAGGAAGAGACCGCCGGTCCTACGCTGTGAAAACAGACCTGATTGTGCTTTGGCTTTTCTGTACCCCTCTTAATGTTTAGGCATCTGGCTCAGGTTTGACCAACTAGAGATTAGTTCTTTCTGTGAACATGTTTACTCCCCAACACCATTAATTAAAACGAGGACAGTGATTTATGGGGTAAACCGTTGCCCGAGGCGCAGCATGTAGAGATGCTATGTGTACTTCCGCAATGAAGGCAACGCCGGGCATCTGCGCCTGGGTGGAACTGATGGCTCACAGCCTCCTTGCAGCACTCAGGGGCACTGCCACGGCCAAGCCGGCTGCTGCGTGGATTGCAGAGCGGCGGGACACTTGTGGATAAGGTTGACAGCCTCACGCCAGGGCTTCTGTGGTAGGGAAGCGCTGGGAGGCTTGGGCTTTGCCGTCATCTGCCGAGCCGGGCCCCGTGCCATCCTGGGTGCGCATGTGCAGGGACGGCGTGAAGGTTGCTCTCCGAGTGACAGTGCAGGACAGCACCACAGCATTCCTCCTCCCCTTGCTGAGGCCCGCTGACTCGGCCAGCTGGTTTTCTCCTGAACCCCACGTACACGCGCTCATCCTCGAGCTCATAGTCACCGGGCTGTCCTGCCTCTGCCAATGTTGCCCTGGCCCGCAAGGCTTGGGGTAAGGAGCCTGAGTGCAGGGGAGCTCAGGGCTCGGTGGCTCTTGAGTGTGCTGGGCGAGTGCTTGATGCCGAGCAACAGGGCAGTGTGGCCGCTGCTGCAGGAACCAATGATGCAGGACTCACAGCCAGGTCCACGTAGGGCCTTGGGCTCCTCTTCTACTTCTGACTGGGGAGGGCTTCAGACTACTCTGCAGGCCAGTAGGAGACACCTGGGCCCCAAATTTGGTATCCTCTGATTTCCTAGGAATCAGGAATCCAGTCACTCACCTGTCCATGTCTGTCTGCAGGCGGCAGAACTGTGGCACCATTTGCATAAGTGATACATGCATGGAAATATGAGCTGGAGCGCACTGGCGCCATGGGTGCTGCAAGGGACTCAGGCAGGCAATCAGGATTTGCAAGGCGCCTTTTAGCGGGAAACTTCCTTGCCGTGTGTTGTGTGCCCTTCACAGCTCAGAGGGTGTGAGTGCTGCAGCTTGGGGTGGGGGACAGCACGGGCCCCCCCTGTGGTGCACAAGGAGACCCCGCATGCCTCCCCCGCCATGGCCAGGGCCCTCTGCCTTATACGCAGGATCTTGGGGCTGCGGAGCCGCGGCAGCAGAGGAGAGGGCAAACGAGACAGCGTGAGCCATTTTGATTCCTGTCATGCTTGAGTCCGTCTATGTAATTGGGTTCGTTGGCGGCCAAGAGCTCCGTGTTACGTTAGCAATTCCTGCTCCTTCTCCCTTGTAGAACAGTGCTGTTCCGAGGCCTTCTCCTGCCAAGTGAAATCTGGCTGCGGCCCCAGCCCAGAGCTGAGCTGCCGTGGGGAGTGCACACGGCCTGCGGTGCTCCTCAGAGAAGCTCACTTGAAGGAGGACGGCACCTTCTGGTCACGGACTTCCCTGCTCGTGCTCCTTTCCTGTCCCTCAGTTTTGTCATCTGTGGGTTTTACCCACTCCCCGTGACCCGATGGCCTCTCCTCTCTTGGGGCACCCGGCTCCTGTGTGTGGGCAGTGCAGAGCCAGGGTGGCAGGCCCAGCCCTGTGCTGCTCACTCTCCTTTGTCCTTGCCAGGCCAGACCCAGAGCGTCGGTGTGTGCCAAGGACACCCCAGTTCTCAGCAGCCGACCAGCGCCCCAAGCCCTTGTGCTGATTCTGGGCACCAGCAGCTTTATGAGCATGGAAACTTCTAGAGTTGGATGCCCGTAGCAGAGCCACGGGCACTTATGGGCTGGGGGAGTCTCTGCTTGTCCACACCGGACAACCATCTGAGACCCGAGGCCCGAGGCTCGAGTTGTCTGGACGCAGTCTTTCCCGCGTGCAGATGGCACACGTTTCCTGAATGTCCTCCTTGGTCCCAGGACGCAGGGACTCCTGCTGGCTGCGTTTTGTCCCTGGACTTGCTGCTGATCACTGGGGCAAGCGCTGGTGTTTTCTGTGGAGTGGGGGAGGGAGTTAGCTGCTCAGGAGGGAGCGTCTGAGGGCGGCGGTCCCCATGCGTCCTGGAATTTCTTGTTTGTGTGACGTTTGTGTTTTCTCCTCATGTACCAGCGTTTCTTAGCAGAAGGCGGCAAACCCAGCCCCTCCTTCTGCGGGATAAGGACAGAGGAGAATCTGACCTCTCTGCCCACTTACTCTGTCATCCACAGCCGCACCCTCCACCCCAACACGAGGGTCCCCGGAGTTCTGGGCGCTGGGTCTTGGGAGACACTGCCAGCTCTACCACTGGACCCTTGCCTGTGCGGGCCGATGGCCGCATTTCCCAGTCCTGCAGTTGAGCACGCAGGGTCGAGCTGTCCTGGAGGAAGCGACCCTGGGGTCTGCTGTCCTGACCTCGCTTCCCCGCTCACAGGCGCTTGGCACTCCCAGCCCTGTCACAGAGAGGAGCAACCTGCACGCTCCGTGTGCCTCCCCCACCGAGAACCCCAGCAGGAAAAGGCCAGGGTCTGCCTCAGGGCGTGGAGAACCCACTCCAAACCCCAAGACTGCAAATAGCCTGCGCAGCTTCTGGGAACTCCCCCGCCTCTGAATTTGGGGTTCAGGCTGTCCTCAGTTATTCACTTGCGCTCCTTTGCGTGACAGTTTGGGTGGAACTTTCAGCTCTTCCAGGCCCCAAAGCCCCCTCCATGCGTCTGGACAGCCGGGCTTGCCCTGCTTGGGTTCTCCCCGCCCTGTGGGCCCTCCCGGCTCAGGACAGCCTGGGGCTCAGCTCATCCTTCCTGCCTTCCCCTCTGTGCGGCACTGGGATGGCTGTCCCTGGACAAAGACCATTTATCTGACCCCAGCCCTCATTCCGTGTGTGGACGGGTACAGGACTGGCTGGGGTAGTACTCCACCCCCTCAGCTGGCTAAGCCGTGCACACGGGTCTAGCAGGTTAGTGACGCCCCGCCTACAGCTCGCGACTACCAAGCGTGAGCCAGGCCGAGAGAGGCCAAGCTGCCCGGCGGACTGAGCCTTGAGGAAGAGGCTGTGACGTCCCAGGGCAGGACGACCGGACATCGAAGCTAAAGCACTGACCAAAAACACAAGACCCTTCCTCAAACTGCGTTACAGCTTCCTCCAGACTCAGAGGCTGCCTGTGACCAGAATCCGAGACTCTCTCTGCAGACCTCTCTCTGCACATCACGGAGGCGGCACTGTGCCTCCTGCCTAGCCCAGCACACAGCACTCACGCTCTTCCCACCGTCCTCAGAGTCACTCATCGCCGAGCCACTGCCCTCTTCACGAATGAATAGAGCCCAGGTTCTGGCCTGGGTGGAGGCCTTTGGTCCGGTTCAGTTTTCTGATTGGACTAGGACCCCCTTGGCTCCCCACCACTGCAGATCTGTCTTGACAAAAGCCGTCAGTATCCACTCCTTCAGCTGCTCAGTTCCATCTCCTGGTGCCGGGGTCGGAGGAGCAGGCGCTGCTGTCACTGTTGTTATGTTGCCAGGATGAACTCCGGAGTGAGGCAGTGGTGGAGGAGGGCAGAGATGCTTCCAGCTCCCTCTCCTCCCTCTCGGACCTCCCACTCCTCCTGCCCCAAGGGAAGTCTGTCTTTGGGGCCGGGGCCCATTTCCTCCGGGTGGTGGGAGCGTTCTCCCCCTGCTAGCCAAGGTCTCGGGGGTGCCTCATTGGCTCTCCCCTTCTCCCTGGCTCCCACTCTTCCTCTCTTGTCAGGTCCCGGGGTTACACCCCTCTCCTCCTCCACGGAGCACAGAGGAAAACACCAGGCCGGTGTTCTCCCACACAGACCTAGCAGGAGGCCACACCAGCAGGACAATGCAGACCTGCTGTCCTCTGCTGCAGAGGTGTGCTGGGGCCTCTGCCTGGACCAGCCATAAGACTCCTGCCAAGGAGGAAAGAGCTTCAGAGCTGTGATTCAGCTCCCGGGTCGTCCCTCAGGTCACATTTGCTTGGCCTTAAGTGTCGGGGTCACTTGATGCTGACCTGTGCAGTGGACAGGTGAGAGACGCTGGGGTGCTGTGATGCATTCTGGGATTCAGCCAGAGGAGGTAGCCCCAGGTCGGGGAAGGACTGGCCTTGCTTGTGGTGCCAGCAGCGACTGCGTCACTGCGTTCAGCTCCGCCAGCCTGGGCTCCCGGCTGCAGCAGAGCCGGAGCAGGGCCTCCGGGAGCATCCAGGGACACGCCACAGAGGACTCCACCGTGGCGGAGTGGGACGCTGTCTTCATGCAGAAGCAGCTGCTTTGAGCAAACGGAAGTGCGCGTGGCGACTGATCTGTGTGTTTCTAGCAGCAACTGTGGGTGGAGGGGTTCTTAGGGAGGGAGGCGCTGCGCCTCTCCATGACGCCGGCGAATGACAGGTGAGACGCAGGCCCGCGGGTGGGGCTCTGGAGAGACGGGGAGAGCTGTGGGCAGGCTGTGGTGGGGTGCAGGGGTGCGGGGAAAGGTGCGCCCAGTGTAGGCAAGATGCCAAGGCAGCTGGTGCTGCCAGAGTTAGAATCATTTCAGGGAAGAGTGGCCAGGGACAGCTGTCCTCGAGTGGGCGAAAGGACAGCCTGACTCAGACTGTTCCCTCCCCAGTGTCCTCCTGAGACTGACCGTCCCTCCCGGGACATGCTGACCCCTGGTCCCATGTCCTCCTCTCCCCACGGTGTCCTTCAGCTCAGCCTCTCTGGCTTCCTTTTCCCAGCTCTACGGGTGGCATCCAGATGACCGTCACCAGCGTGAGGGCCGGCACTCACTAGTGTCTGGGTGACGGAGTGTCCCCAGGGTACCACAAAGGAGCCCACCCTGGCTCCCCTCACTCCTCCTCTCCGATGGGACAGGGTGGCCCCAGGGGATGTCTGTGCCTGGCCTGGTGTCTTAGTCACTTTCTTCCTCACTGGGAAAAAGCACCTGACACCCACAAGTAGTTTTTTTTTTGGTGGGGGGACAGGGTCTCTGTGTAGCTCAGGCTAGCTTTGAACTAACTCAGTGTGTAGCCCAGGCTGGCCTTGAACTCTTGGTGATCCTCCTGCCTCAGCCTCCCAAGTGCTGGGGTTATAGGCGTGTACCACTATGCCTGGCTACACCTGCAATTTAAAGGATGAGAGGTTTATTTTGGCTCACAGTTTGTAGAGGTTTCAGTCCATAGTCTGGTGGCTCCAAGGCAGGACAGCATGACAGAGGGGTATTGCAGAGGGGAGGTGCTCATGGGATGAAGGCTGGGAAGTAGAGAGAGAAGGGAGCAGTCTGGAAGGGAAATACAGTACGAGCTTTGGGTCACACCCCCAATGACCCTCCTGTTCTGACAAGGGCCTAACTCCTAGTGGCACATCAGCTGTAAGCCCCCATAAATCAGTCACCTTTCACACACCTGCCTATGAGCACAAGAGGCTCTTAGGGGATGTTCCCGGTCTGAACCACAGCACCTGGCGTGAGACCTGGTGCCACAACAGAGGAGTGGATGCCTTTTGAGTTTCTACCTGCCTTGGCCTCAGTATATTTGAGTGCAGACACGGAATCTGGATTACCTGGGTGGCTGCATCGACAAGGCCAGAGCTCTGGGTCAGGGGCAGAGGAGCCCTGCATCCCAGGCTCTGTGTGCATTGCTGGCTGCTGCTCACACCTGGGCAGGGGGACGCGGGAAGGTGCTGCTTCTGCTCCATACTGTCAGCTTCCTGGTGGTTCCCTCACCCGAGGAGAGCAGAGGTTGGTGAGGGAGCTTTGGAGTCAGACAGGCTGAGTGGGCAGCTCTTTGCTGTGTGACCTTGGGTAAATTTCCTCACTTCTCTTTGGAAGATTAGTTACACCCACACACTCTTTTACACTCAGCCATCAAGAGGGAGAACTCTGGATCCGGGCTGGCCCGGCTGGTATGACTGTGGCAGTAGATCCGAAGTGTTTCCAAGTCAATTTTGGTCTTTCTCTCGAGGGGATTTGCCTTGGTCTTTGGGGCCCTGAGTGGCCATGTAGAGTCCAGGGATCCTGTGGCAGGCCAGCTACATGGGGCCACCTGAGCATTAGACATGTGAGCAGAGAAGCTACCTCAGGAGCCATGCCTGGTCCAGCCCTCAGATGAACTGATAGCAGCTTCTATCCAGCTGCAACTGCATGGGACTCCAGGATGTTCAACAAATCACTTCTCAGTAATATTATCCAAGACTGTGGTGCTCTCCATACTGTGTTAGTCACTTTGGTGTTGCTGTGATACAATTCTGGTAAAATCAGCCTAAGGAGGAAGGATTTATTTGGCACATGGATTCAGAGTGTGTAGTCCATGATCAACTGGGTCCAAGGCAGAAATATCATGGTGGAATGGCATGGTGGAGGAAAGTTGCTCAGCTCATGGTGGCTAGGGAGGAGAGAGAGAGAGAGAGAGAGAATAGGAATAGAGGAGAGGGGTACAAAATATACCCTTAAAGGCACACTGCCAGGGACCTACTTTCTGTACCTGGACCCTTCTCCGAACAGCCCACTCAGCTGTGAATCTGTGCATGTTCAGCCATGGAGGAGGCGGGTGCCCTCACGGCGCAGCCCCTTCTTTAGGCCCCGCCTCTGAAGCTGGCTGCGTCAGGATCAAGCCTCTGGTTAAACCCAACAAGTATGAACAGGGAAAGTAAATCAGAGTCTTTTTGGCTGCCTGGAGTTTTAGTCCACGAGGCTGTTCACCTTTGCAGGGGAGTGGCCCGAGTGTGTTAGAGGTCTGGGATCTTTGGTAAGGTGCACACACAGCCAAGGTCAAGTTCAGAAGCCCTGGGGCGGCCAGGGCAGAGCGTCTGGCCTTGGTCCGTTTGCTCCCTTTTGCAGAGCCTCCCTGCTTCTTCCTCCGTGTAAACACCCTCCTCTATGCAGTGACAGTGGTTGAGGCCAGAGACAGGCTTGCCGAAAAGCAAAAGAAATCAAGTAAAACAGGACCAGAATTTATTTTTTTTCCTTTCGTCTCTTTAAAATAGTTTTCCACCTAACAGGAAGGAGAGAGTAGCCTCTGTGGTAGTCTTGCGATTGTCGGTCTTATTAGAAAGAACTGTGAGAACTCCGTGTGGTTCCGCCTGGTCTCCAGCCCACATGCCAGCCTTAATGAGAAGATTGAAGACCTGCTAATGCCATTTGTTTTATTTAGAGGCAGTAGGTGATAGCGGAGATAAATATTCCCTCTCAAGGTGCAGGGGCCAAATAGCTGCAGTGACCTTGCTTTTTATGTTCAATTAAATGGACCAGAGATAGGATCTATATTGTTTCTAAAGTGTTGAGATCTGCAGACAGTGGCTGAGAAACAGAACACATTGGGAATTCGAATCTCCTCTCAGGTCTCATTTTTCACCCAGCCCCTGAGACGCTCGTGTTTGATGGCATGGCTTGGTTTGGGGAGCTGGTGTCGCAAGGGTGTGGCATGCGACTTCTGGGCTTGTGTCTCCTTGTGGATGGTGTTGTCAGCAAATCACCCATTGAACATCACTGCCTGTGTGACACTGTGTGCGTACCAGATGGATTGTAGAGAGCCATAAGACGCTTCTGCCTTCAAAGACTGCAAAATCTTGTTTGCAGAGGCATTGAAAGAGATCAGTAGTGGAGAGCAAACAAAAGTGTGGGGCAGAATGGAGTGGCAGTCCACCTCTCTCTTCTAGGAGTTTAGGACTAGAGAAATCACCAAAGCAACACCAGCTAAACGGGAAATGCAACACTGGTTTATTACTCCAGGCAGGAGGCCCATAACCTCGATGAGTGCTGCTTCTGATAAGTTGTTCAGGGGGACCTCACTCAGCTCTGAGGTTGTGCTGGGGACTCACTGCTCTTACCCTGTCATTTCTGGATGCATAAAAATGATTCTAAATGGAGCGACTGACAAGCTGGCTGGACAAGACTGGAGAGGTGGACTATTCCCATGACAGCTACACTTCATGGCGACAGTTGGACACACTGTCACTGACCACAGGACATGAAAAACAATACAATAACCTTTGTGTTCCTGCTTTGGAGGCATAGAGAATGTTCTGTCTAGGAAAGTATGGGCCATGGCATGCCAGGCTCCAGTCAGTCAGACAGCAGCTCTTTTCTCCTGGAAATGGCTGTCTCAGTGATGTTTCTCACCTCTGAGGCACAGTACCCAACACCTGTGACTTAAAGGGGGAGAAGTTTTTGTCTGCTCAGTTTTTAGAGGATTCAGCACAGGGCTGGCTGGCTCCAAGGCAGGAAGGGAGTGGTGGGAGGGTGTGGCAGAAGAAAGATGCTCACTTCATGGCGATCAGAAAGAGGAGAGCAAAGGGAGGAGCAGGGAAGGAGACACATCCTTCCTGGTCACCACCCCAGGTGTCTTCTAACCAGGCACCACCTACTGAAAGCAGGCCAGCTATAGCAGCAGCACGGTTGGATCCCCTCCCCAAAGCCCTGCCTACGACTGCATGAGGCTTTGCGGGACATCGTAGACCTGAGTCATAACACGAGCCATTGGAGACAGAGCTTAGAACTGTTTGTCATGACAACCCTTCTCATGGTAGGAAGGGCTCTTGAGTGGGAAGCTCTTGGAAATCTTTGAAATACAGAAAGTGGGAGAAATACTTTTCCTTCTCCAATGGCCTATGAAATGCATCATGAAGCTGGCTTGCAGGAGAAGAGAAGCAGCTCTGTGGTGGGGACACAGGGATGGGGTGGTCAGGAGTGTGCGTGGACAGCTTGGCTTTGAGTTGACTTGAAGGTGGGATGCAAGAAAGGGACAGGCTTGAGGGGGAGTGTCTTCCAGTGCGGAGCGGATGATGGCAGAGACTCAGACAGGAAACGCTAAAAGCCAGTGCAGCACGCTTGGATTTCTTTCCCGATCCTTACCCCACTGTTTGGTGGGGCTCATGGCAGCCTCTGAAAATGGCTGAGGTGGGTGCTTGCAGACTTCTAGGGCCCGTCACTGCACAAGAGGAAGGGACTGGGGTGCAGAGGGCAGTGCTGACAGCAAGTGTGAACCCATTGCTGCATACCTCCCTCAGGTGGCTTACAGTGGGCCAACACATTTTCAGGAGAAAGAGCAGGATGGGTGCTGCTTGGTTTCCAGTGTGGTCTGTGATCGCATCGGCAATCTTCCTCGAGAGTCTAGACCCCACTGTTTCTGGGAGCTTCTTGGTTCTGTCTCTCTTTGTACAGAACACTCTGGTTCCTGAAGTTTGTCTCCCTGTAATTTACAAACACAGTCCTCACATAATACCAACAAAGTCCATTTCCATTCTACAGCTCACGTCTCCAAATACTTCAAGATGCCTCTCCTTACACACCTGCCTATGTGTCCAAACCTCTATGTCAGGTACTTAATTTCTGTGAAGGCCACCTTATCTTTTCACCCCCAGCCCCGAATCTCAGCAATTCTTCAGTCCTGTGAGGGCCTCCACCAAGTGGGTTCTCCTTTCCTTCCATGGCCCCTCCCGATGTTGGTATTCCCTCTTCACTGTGACCCAGTTTAAGCCATCAGCACAATCACCTGTCCCGGTCCCTGCTGTCTGTGGTCCCTGGCCCCTCCTCCACTGTGCGGGGTCAGTGGAAGCGCAGTCCTGACCAGCGCTCCCTCCACCTGCTCAGGATCTGAGCCTGCACGGGACGCGGCCGGCGAAAGCGCACCCTTGACGCCTGCTCTGACCTTCAACTCCAGCTTGTGAACTCGAGATGAGAACTTAGTGTCCCCCAAGGGCTGTCTTGGCACATTACCTTTATCTGTCTGCTCGCCCGCATTCCTCGGTCCGTTCCACACTCTTCTGCCTCCCTGTCCTCACTCTTCCTGGCCGACCTTGGCTCCTGCTTTTCTAAGAAAGCCTGGTGCCCCTGGGAGGGAATGTTGGCCAGCCTGGACTTCCTGTTCTCCTCACCAGACCCTGAGGACACTGACCCTGAAATCTCCTCTTCCTCCTCAGCACCATGAACTTCCAGCTATCCTGGGGACACAGGAACACACCCACTGCCGTGTCCCACTGTCTGTCCCACTAGCTCCCTGATGCTTGCTCTCCTCTGCAAGGAACTCTCTAAATGACGAACACTCGGCCTGCGGAGTGGGCACCCCCCACTTCTGGCTGCTGGGCCCCCGTGCTCTCAAGCCTGTGGGTATTGGTCGGTATCCTTATCTGGCCACTTCCGATGAATTTTGGTCATTGGCCCTCCCCCACACCGCTGTAGCCACCTCTTCTCAGCACTCATGTGAGGTCCCCCCCTGCTTCCTTTTTTTGTTTGTGTGTTTTTTTTGGTATCAGGACTCTAACTCAGGACCTTGCGCTTGCCAGGCAGGTGCTTATGCTGCTGAGCTATGTCCCTGGCCCCCTCTGCTTCCTGAAGCCTTCATTTTGGGGTAGGAGGTCTCCTGGGCCCAGTCTTCAGTCTGCTTCTCTCTGTTTTAACTCCTGGGCTGTGTTGTCTGGTCGCATGGCTTTCAGGATCATTACTTTGACATTGATGCCTCCGGCCCACGGTCTACCTCCGTCCGCACTGCTCAGGGGACTGTGGTGACAGGTGATGGGTGCTGTCCTGAGTTCTGCTCCCCAGATTCCCTCCCAGGACAAGGCTGGAGAGGAGTGGTGGCCTCGGCCAGGCTTGGAGCCTCGCTGGCTCCTGGCTTTGATCACTTGGACTGCGTTCTCCAGGAGAAGCCAGATTTTGTTGTTTCCTATTTAAAAAGTAACTCATAGAAGACCCAGGGGGCTTCTCCACAGGTGCGGCCCACGTCACCCTGCTATCTGGACACTACGGCTGCAGGTGGATGCAGAGGAGCAGTCAGCCTGGGCCTCCTTGGCCATGCTGGTGGGAGGACAGGCTGGGGCCCTTGTCACTGAGCTATGCCGAATCCAAGCCTGGGTGCAAGCTGCACGTCTCTGTCTCTGTCTGTCTGTCTCCATCTCTGTCTTTCTGTCTCTCTCTCTCTGACTCTCTCTCGTTTTCCCTCGGAAACTCATTAAGGGGATGGAAGCACCAGGTGACTCCCTCGCTGGGGATGGTCCTCCCTGCCACACATCAGTTGTGACCTGTGGGGCTCCGAGGGCTGCAGAGTCCTCCACCCTTGTCCTGTGCTGGCTGCCCTTCCCTGGGCCATTAGGGCCCACAGCTGTCGCTGGGCACAGCAGTGCTCACGAGAAGGACACAGCACTGACACGTTCCCTCTGTGGCCGGTCCAGGACCACAGCCCCTTCACGTTCATTTAAAGCTGCTCTCTGGAGTGTCCTGACCCAGGTAAATCACTCCAGCACTCTCGGGCAGTAGCTGGAAATCTCTTGGGCTGTCATCACCCAAGAGGGAGTGCCTCGGCCTCCTGTGGGTCAGGCCAGATCTGCGGTGAGATACTTGAGGCAGAGGGTTGTCCCCTACACCAAAAGCCGTGTGACTCAGATTACCCTTGTGCTGAGACTGGGAAGGCCTGCTCCACAGTAAACAAAGCTTTTATTCTTGGGAATGAGAAGGAAATTGAAGCCGTCCGTAGAAGGCCCCCTGACTGATTAGCGGCACGTGGCTGCAGCCTCTTGTGCTTGGGGCCCTGCAGTCATCCTGGGTGGCCACCAACAGCGTGATCTCACGCACATCCCATGCATGAGCGGTGGCTGGGGTTAGTGGACGTGCAGGCAGCAGTAGATGCTGCTGGAGGAAAAAGATTTGCCTCCGATTCGCCAGAGTCAGCCTTGGGCCTGAGCATCGGCTAACGCCAGTCACACCGGGCATTTTCATTCCGTGTTCTTTTCCTGCTGGGAAGGCGTCGGTGAAGGAGCAGACAGCCCGAGAGGCCTGTCATCCGGACCAGAGGGTCCTTGAGCCAATGGTGTCCCCGGGGGCTTGGGTCCCAGGTCCGCCTTGTGGATCCGGATTGCAAAGGACTGACTGGGCCTGGCAGAGACCTCGGGCTTCCTGCCTTCACCCACAAGGCACCCCGGGGAGCTGTCCCTGCTGGTCTCTCCGCTTTCCCATAATCTCCACCGCCTCCAGCACCTCCTTTCACACTCACTCTCTGCACCGATTACCTCTGATCCGGGTGCATCCCCCACCTGGGTACACCTGCTCCCGACATCTTGCCCTGCGCTCATGTGATTGAAGGCTGGGCTCCATCTGGGTAATTAATTTATTTCCTCATTAAGTACTTTGTCCAGGTTTTATGGAGCCAGTAAATCACATTACCCTGCCTCTCATGAGTTCAGGATCCACTGAGAAGATCGCTTGGGAGCAGACAGATGGAGATGGCCACGTCCCTCTTCCCACCGCCCATGCTGTGGGGAGGACATGGCTCTGGGTCTCTGGCACAACATCCGCCTCTGACACTCGGTAAGAAGTTGGCACCCCATGATCCACTGTGCCAGGTGCCCGCTCCGGGGACAGCACATGGTTTGCGTGGCGGTGGTGAGGTGCAGAGCAGCAGGTTCAGGGGTCTGCCCCACAGCCCCAGCTGGCAGCCACCAGCAACCGGCCACACGGAGAATGGGTCTCATGTCAAGTGTTTGTGCCACAAAACAAGAAGAACCCTGAAATAAGGGGGCATGAGTCTCCTTCGACATGGTGAGTGTGCTCCTCCCCGCCTGTGGGGAAGGCTTCACAGGCGTGTGCATGTGTGCAAACTATGTGCAGAAAATACATGCATGTGTCAGTTGTACCTCAGCCAGGTGTGTTGGCGCACACCTGTAATCCCAGCACTTGGGAGGCTGAGGCAGGAGGACCGTCATGAGTTTGAGGCCAGCCAGGGCTACACAGTGAGACCCTGTCTCAAAGACAGATATCTATATATCTATAGCTCTATATAGCTGTTAGAGACGAGAAGGAAAGTGGAGGTTGGTCGCGGCCATTCCAGACCCCCAAGCCCGGAGGCTCTGAGTTGGGCACACCCTGTTCATCCCTCCAGAGGTGCGGGGGCCTGGGGACGGGCAACTCCTTCTGCACACCAAGACCTGACACTGCTGTAGCAACTGCTGCAAGTGCAAAGTGGACAGAGGTGCTGCTGTACTCTTGCACGGCTCCCCGGAGGGAAGGGGACACCGCCGCTCACTGCAGGACCGGCTGCTGGCCACTGCCAGAGGTGTCACAAGAGAAGGGGCTGTGAGGGGCTGGGCGGGGGCTGGGAGGAGGGAGAGGGCCCGTGTGTACCCCTCTCACCCAGTGGCTCTGGAGCTTGAGAGGATACAGAGGTCCCACCTGTCGTCCCAGCCCTCCGAGCTGGACTGGATCTCAGAGCCTCCAGCTGGTCCTAGGCGTCCGGGGCGAATGCAGCCCTGGTCTGCAGGTCAGAACTTTCCTGGGCCGGCATCCTCGTCATTTGTCAGTCTGTGCTACAGATACTCAAGTCACAGTTTTATGATGCATTTTTAAAGCTGCCAGGTGAAGCAGTGTTTCACTGTATTTGAAAATTCCCCTAGACTTTCATAGCTCAGGTTATAACGTACGCTTTGTGTAGGTGGAATGTATGATGGGACAGGGTGATCAGAATAGGCATCTCCTTTCTCTGGCTCTTCCTGAAAGTGAGCATTGTCCCAGGTGTGTGCATCTCTCTCCAAGGATTTGGACAGGTGCAACCTCCCTGTCTCCTGTAAGTGAGATATAGACTATTTCCTGCTTTCACACCTACCTTGAGACAAATGTGTGACATCATCTTAGAGAGAGTGATTGCCCATCCCCACCATGCAGATTCGTCCTTTCAGAGTCCACGGCACGGACGCTGCCACTGGCGTCACCAACTTTTTCATAAAGGGCCTGGAACTTAACCCGGCCCAGACTTCTGCTGTTACAGACAGGGCCATGGACGACACCTGTTGTCCACCTACCTTCCACACAGCCTTGGGAGAGGAGACCCCTGAGGGCAGAACAGAACAGAGAGGGTGTGCGTGCCTGTGTTTTGTTGCTAGTGTATGACTGATGGAGTTAGAGCAAGAGAAACGCCTGGCTCCAGGCGTCCATCACTCTGCTGTGCTGTGTGTTCTCCGCATGTGGTTCCCACAGGGACAGAGCTGGGCTGTCCTTTCCTGTCACCAGGGTGCAGACGGGATGGAGGTTGGGCGACTTTCTGATGTTCACCCAGGGGACAGCACAGCCTAGACACCCAGCTGCACCCTGGGCAGCCTCTGAGCTGCCTCTGCTCCTCCACTGGCTGAGGTGTGGCGGATGAGGGGAAGGAGCTACACACCGACACAAGCCCACACTCACACCTGCAGCACACAGACACAAGCCCACACTCACACCCGCAGCACACGGAGACAGCCCACACTCACACCCACAGCACACGGAGACAGGCCCACACTCACACCCGCAGCACACGGACACAGGCCCACACTCACACCCGCAGCACACGGAGACAGGCCC
>NW_004955520.1:1987696-1994533 GCF_000276665.1 Chinchilla lanigera
GCAGCACACGGAGACAGGCCCACGCTCACACCCGCAGCACACGGACACAGCCCACACTCACACCCGCAGCACACGGAGATAGGCCCACACTCACACCCACAGCACACAGACACAGGCCCACACTCACACACAGCACATGGAGACTGGCCCACGCTCACACCCGCAGCACACGGAGACAGCCCACACTCACACCCGTAGCACATGGAGACAGGCCCACGCTCACACCCGCAGCACACAGACACAGCCCACACTCACACCCGCACCCTCTTCCTAGCTCAGTGTTGGCTGAGCCCTGGGCCCCTTCTGGACAGCCCTGAACAAAAGCATGGGTTCTGCTCAGCTCCCTCTCTAGGAGGGATGAGCACCAGAGAATGTTCTCGGTGAAACAGCCCCAGGGTCACCCCAGTGCACTCACTGTCACAGGCAGCGTGAAGGCGAGGAGCAGGGCCTCGGCTGTGTCACCTTGCAGTTCCCAGGGGCGCCTGGCTGTGCGAGCCTCACCTCCAGGAGCCGGACAGAGCCCTGCCCTGTTCCGCAGGCCTGTGGCGCAGTCCCACATGACCAAAGCCATTTTGAACACACAAATGATTCCTAGGCTCAGTCTGGCCCTCTCCTTTCCCTTCCTCTGAAGGCAGGAAGAGAAGCTAATGACATTTCAGAGTGCTTAGTGCAATAGCCCAACAGAGTGGAAGAAGCCCTCTCTGCACAGGAGCGAGGGCCAGAGCTCTGTCCCTGGCCACCTCTGTGGGCCTCTTTCTGAGAGGAGAGGGCAGAAGTGCAATGACCTCACAGCATTTTTTAATTTTAAAGACAGTCGTACAAAAAAAAGAACTATAGCAAAATACAAACACCACAAAGCAAGGACATTAAAACGATACAGGGTGCAACCTTGTTGAAGATAACACTATGTAATATAACAACCACTGTTAATCTCTGTCATTTGGTTTGAAACCCTCGAAGCCTTCTGTCCTTCCAGTGCCGAGGCTGAGAGCTCCCTCCCTGTGGGACAGCGTGGCGTTATCACTGACTGAGCAACCACTTCTGAATGTGTCATGTGTGCTGGTCCATATGCTGGGTGCTGGAGGGGCAGTGGCAGGCGGGATGGACACAGCCCCTCCTTCCGTGCTGGTGGAGGCTGCCTGAAGCCGTGAGAGGGGTGTCCTGGGGTATGGTCACCATGCTGTGTTTCCTGCCAGAAAGAGAATCGTGTTTCTTTACAAGGGAAAGGAATATCCCGAGGGACTGATTTGTGTGGGGGAGCTGAAGTCCAAGGTCTTGGGGTGCTGCTGACAGATGCAGAGATGGCCCTAGTGTCCCGCATGGGACAGTGATGAGCGGTAGGAGGCTGGGCCAGTGGGCAAAGGCTCTTCAGACCTCCCAGTGCTGGCTCCCCATGCCTGGCATGGCTTGCTGTGTGTTCCCTGACCTCACCCTCCATGGTCTGCAGAGCTGCTCCTGGACCCACCAGAGGCCGCTGCCTTCTTCCTGGCAGGACCAACTCTCTGCAGTTGTGACAGGACCCAGGCACTCACAGAGGGAGCACACAGCCCAGCTTCCCTCATGGAAGCCTCCAGACCTCCACAGCATCCTGTAAGTGGTGGTCCTGAGAAGGCATTCTCAGTCTCAAGGCCGTCAGGCCCAGCCCCACGGTGCCTCGCTCCCCTGTCTACCTCAGCAAGAGCTGGGGCCTCCCAGGACCAAGTCCCCACTGGACGCCGATCCCATCACATATCTCCAGACTTGCCCAGTCACTCCCTGTCCCCAGGAATCACACGGCTGGCTCTGTGGTGTCTTCCTTGAGGAGGGCGTGGCTGGCATCAAAGAGAAACAGATTCCCACCGAAGTTAAGATGGTCAGAAAGACCTCACTCAGGATGACCACCATACGGAGCACGATCAGGCCCGACTCTGAGTCGACAAGGGCAAGCGGGGACTGATGGCCACTGAGGTCGGGCGTCGGCAGATGGAAAATCACAGAGAGGGAACATCACCGGGGAGGATGCCAGTGAAACTTCTGAGTGGGATTCTCCAACTGTCCTGACTCAGCAGAGTTGGATGCTCAGCCTAGGTCAGGCCTAGGTGGAAGGAGGCTCAGAGCTGCCATCTTAAGTTTGACCAAGCAGAGACTCTGTGCTGTTACCAGGCAAGTCCTTCACCTTCATCTCTGCCCCTTTGTGTGTGCTGTCACAGAAAACTCTGTCCCCGCAAGGTGCCACTTCCCACTGAGGCCTCACAGTGAGTCTCCTCCTCCCTGTCCCAGAGGCCTGGGGTGGGGCGTGGTCTTCCTCACTCTTCAAAACAGATTCAAATCATTTCTCCTACCTTCCCTCAGGAGCCCCACTTCTGAGCAGGATTCTGGCCCTGATGTCACTCAGCAGGCGAGGGAAATCTTGCATTTGCTCACATCCACTGCAGTGTCATCCCTACCATTCCTGTCTAAGTCACCAGTGACTCCAACACTAGTGACCCCTTGATTGTGACGCTGTCTAAGTTACCTGTTGGTACACGTCACAACCTGCCCTAAAAAAGCATGTGTGTATTTCTTGTTTTTCTTGTCCTCAGTATGCAATGGACACTCATGAGGCCAGACCTCTTGCTTGCTGTGTCCACTCGAGGCCCGGTGCCCACCACGTGCACGTCTATATTTGTGAAATAAACAATGTGTTCCATCTCCACATGAACCAGCCCCTCTTCTCCAAGGCCCGTGGCTGAATGATTTACTGGAGATCTGTGCTCAGCTGTCTGAGTACCACACAGAGCTGATCACACACGCCACAGAAATGGCCCCTGGATAGCAGAAATGACCCACAATCCTCCTACTCCCCCTGAGGGAGCTCTGGGGAATTTCTTGGAAATAGCCCAGCCCAGAGTACATGGTGGGGCCACCTTTGCGGTGGTGTGGGGTAGGGGTCAGATCATACCTGAGGTCTCCTCTCTCCTTCCCACTTTTCCCAAGGAAATGAACCTGTGTAAAATCCAGCAGAAGGTTCTCAATGAGGAACGCTCTGGATAGGACAAAGGAGTTAGGGAAGGGCCGGGCGAAGCTGGGTGGGGGACCGGACGGCCATCGCCATGTGAAGGAAGCACTAATCCCCTCTGCTGTCACAAGGAGTCCGGGCACGTAGACTCTCAGAGTCCAGTGCTCTGCAGTGTCCTGGGCTGTTGCCTTCCTCGATCAGGCTGCTTCTCCTGCTGCTGTTGCCCTGAGTCAAGCACAGGCAGCTTGAGCCCTGCAGGCTTGGGCTGAGGCTCTCGCTCCCTGTCACACCTGAGGGGCAGCCCTGCGGGGCGAGACGCACCCTGGCTGTCATTGTCCTGTGCCCCACGAGGGCTCTGTAGACCTGGAGGGGAAACGTGGGCCCAGCAGGAGCAGGATGGCAGGAGAGACAGTGAAGAAGCCCACGTTCAGAAACACAGATGGGGACAGCTCTTCTTCTTCACCCCATGGAGACCCCTTTCAACCCGGGGTTTTAAAATGTTCACTTTCATAGAAAGCAGTACCGTCGCACCGTGAGGCTGTCTCACCTACTGTTTGCAAACATTCCAGCCTTTCTGCAAAGGCTTGTACGCTCGCTAAAATACAGGATTTGGCAACTGGAAAACCCATCAGTTTGTTCCCTTGGCATTTGCAGTTCGTTGAGATGGGAAAAAGACATTTGTAGCCAAATATTTCAAGGTCCCAGGGTTAGTGTGAGAAAGACACCGCAGAGAGGGTCACGAGGGACAGGACCATTTCCCCGTGGCCGTGTTTCCCTCAGTCTCAGGTCCTGCCCTGAACCTTCACGGCGTCACGGTGCTTTTCCTGCTGATGGAGCTGCAGACTGATGAAAGGGCCCATGCGGTCTCTTCTACTCCAGACAGGCGCGGGGACCTCGGACCTGGTACCCGCATCTGGAGGGTAGTGGTTTGGTTCTGTGCTCCCCGAGCTGGAAACGCTCTGCCTTTGCCTCTGCTGGCCTGGTCCGAGGTGTGCAAGGTTCTTAATGAGCATGAGGGTGGTCACGGGCTGAGGGGCAGCAGGCCCAGGACAGCTAGATGGAAGAGATTGTTTGGTTGCCATCTTCACAGGTGGTTGGGTCAGACGGCTCCTATTTTCTGAAATGCCTTTTTTCTGCGTTTTGCCAAGTGGGAAATAATTTAACCCGTTTGTCTCTTGGAAGTGCGGTGTGTACACTGGTGGAGTTTCTCATTTGGATTTTAAGCAGGCGGGACTGGTTGCTGCTGTCCTGTTTCGGCTGGAAATGGGTGGGAATGAGTCTTTTTAATACCAGCAGTAAAACACACTTCCCATCATGCTCCTGTGCTTTGTAGTTGAAACTGTAACTCAGTTTGCTGCCAAGGACTGGAAATCTCCAGCTGCGGCTTCCCCCGCGGGCCCCTCAGCTGCCCAGGTGCCACCTCCTTCGCTCACAGCGACAGAGGAAATTGGTCCTGGATCCTGGTGCTGGGGACCTGCTGATTTCCACCAAAGCTGACAGATGAGCGACACCCCTCTCAGTGGCCTGATTGCCTGTGGTTATAATCACAGTGAAATGCACGCAGTGTCATTCGGCTCTCACTCAGAGGACGCAGAGATGAAGGGGTATTTTTCTGTGTGCTGTGTCAGTCTCTGGACAGAATTTATGTGCTGCAGGCAGATCTTCCTAGCTCTTACTGTGGAGCTCGGATGAACGAGGCGGAGCTCACCTGCTGTTCCGTCGCCAAGGGTCTCCCGTGCAGTAAGAGGCCGAGGTACCCATTTTTATGCACTGGACCAGGGGTTCGGAAGATAAAGTAAATGCGAATTACTTGAAGCCACAGGAAAAACATTTAGCAAGTGCAATTGTTATGGTCTTTTTCACAATTCTTATTCTGGAGAATTACTTTATTTTAATAAAAGCTTCTTTATACCTTAATTTTATTTTGGAGGCAGCACAGGGAAGCAATTAATTGGAAGATTTTACATTTGATTCAAATGCTTTCGGTGGACCCACAAATTGTCCTAGTCAGTTCTGCCTGCTATAAACCCCATCAGTCAGGAAATTTCAAGCATTTTAGGAGCTCTGTGTCAGGAACTGTGGGAAAAGACCAAATTCATGAAAAAACAATGATACTTCAAGGTTTCCCAAAGAGGCCCTAACCTGGTCCCAAGGGAGGTTCTAGATGGGTCTGAGTCCCATGTATGAGTTTGATCTGTTCATGGGCAAGGGAGCAGCTGGCTGGTAGGACACAGACAAGGCTGTCCGTGGGCTTCTGAGAATAGTCCCTCCGTCTCTAAGGGGACTACTGTATCTAACAGAGTCCCTGCTGCCCTCGCTGTTGTCAGCTCTGCTTAGCTAGATTTTCAGGTGCTGAACAGCAGAAATGAGAGGCACGGAGACACAGAGAATGGCAAAGTGGGCATGGAAAGAACTGGGTCCTTGACTCCACCAGACGGGCCTCACTGTAAGTTGTGTGGTTCCAAGCCAAGGAAGTGGCCTTTGTCCTCCAGGCAATGCAGAACCGATAGATATTTATATCATGGCAATAGGCTCAAGATTTCCTTTAGTTTTTCTGACAGTTAACCCCACCAGCACCATGGGGAACGATCTGCAGCTAGGGACAGCAGAGGCAGGAAGGCCATGGGGATCATGTAGTTTCAGGTGGCAGGCAGAGTGTGGAGTGGGGGAGGACAGTGCATCAGGGAGACAACCCCACGGTGTGGCATTAGCAGAAGATGGTGATCAACATGGTCAAAGTGGGGGAAGCGTTGAGTTTGAAAGATGGGGCCAGTGGAAATTACTTTATTTAAAAGAGAAAATACAGGATGAGGAAAATTTGTTTCTTTTTCTTTTGGGAGGACGATGAGCTCAGTTTTAAACATGTTGACTTCAGGGACCTGATGCTTCTAGGCAGACGTGTCTAGCTGGCATCTAGAGATGCAGTCTTGGGTCTGGAGAGAATGTGGGGATTCCTTACAGCTTGATGAGCACGGACCTCCTCTCCCAGCAGCACCCCGCTTCAGCCTTTCTTGCATTAGTGTAACAGAAACCGAGGGAGGAGGGCGCTTTGCACGGCTTCACTGGACAAATGGGGCACTGCATTTTTTGTGGAGATGAAATGAGGCTCTCCCTTCACACACCTGCAGAGTGGTGGCTTGAGAAGAAGAAACAGGGACCCTACTTCCCACTCTGAGCAGTGCCTCTGCCAAAAGACTCAGCTGCGTCTTTTTAGTCACGGATAATGTAACCCACGAGGTTGGAACATTTGGCTTCCACAACTACTTCATGATACAGATTTGCATTGTAGGGTTTTCTTTCATTTCTCACCATAGGAGATATTTGGAATCACCACACCTTTGCTCAGAAAGATGGGCAACAAGTAGAGTAAACATGATTGCTTCTTTGGAAAGACAAGGAAGTGTATAACAGGTGAGACTTCCAAACTGTTGATTGAGACAGGTTCAAATCTGTCTTCTTGTGGTGATACCGAGTACCGCTAACAGCACCATTGTAATTCATGTGTGCTGTGGAGACAGTCTCAGTCAGTTCCTGTCACGGGGACAAAATGCCTCACACCCACCATTTTGAGGGGAAGAGGTTTGTTTGGGCTCACAGTTTCAGACCCTGCATGGTGGCTGGCTTGGTGGAAGGGCCTGGGAGGAGGGAAGGCTACTCCCTTCATGGCAGGCAGGAAGCGGGGTCACGGAAAGAGCAGTAAGAGAGAGAAAGCCTTCCAGGTCACACTCAGCGACCTGCCCCTTCTGACTAGGCTCCACCTCCTAACAGCAAGTCGGCTGTAGCACCCCGAGGGTCCAGTCTTCCTCCAAAAACCTCACCTGTGAGCACAAGACCCTCTTGGGGGAGATCTAGAATAACCA
>NW_004955520.1:2000888-2027401 GCF_000276665.1 Chinchilla lanigera
TACCTGGCTCTTTGCGCGCTTTTCGGCTGGGAATCGCGGTGGTATGAGTCCGGCCCACACTCGGACCCAGGAGCGCTGCAGCTCCCGGAGAACTCGCTGCCTGGACGCAAGGCGCGGGGGCACATTTGTATTAATAAAATATATTTACAAAGTATTCTTGACTGCGTGGAATACTACTGAAATGAACCAACACTAAACTCACTTAAATTCTGTGACTTGCTTTACAGTTCACTTTTTACTTTCATACTTTTATCTCACAGCAACCCCCAGTATTGTGAAAGAGTTCCTTGGTTTCTGTGTGCAGTTGACACAGTTTCCACAAGTGAGTGTGTTTGGTAGGAGAGATCTGCCGAGTTGTTAAGAATCTCAGGAAGAGCTCATTGGTAAGGCACGGGGGCACGGTGGAGGCAGTCCTGGGTTCTGGAGTTTGACATCAGTGCGTTTGTGTCTCGGCCCCAATGCTAGTACTTTGCTGAGTTACCTGACTTCTTGGAGATTGAGTTACCCTTTGTGTAACGGGGATAGTATTAACCCATTTCAGGAACTGTTATGAAAATCAAACGAGTGAACACACACAATGCAATCTCCCTAGCTCTTTGTGCATAGCACAGAGAACCCTGGATGGATGGTGACTTAGAAGGAAGGGTTGTGGCGCTCAGCAGGCTGTTGGCAGAGGAATGGTGAAGGGAGGCTGGAGAGGGCTCCCTGAGCGGTGAATTGTGGGAGAGTGTGCTGCTGTGAGCTTACGGCTTAGCCTGAGGATGTTTAAACTTATGGTGCATGGGCCATGGGCATTCTTGAATGCAAATCCACTCAGCGTGCCTCCACAGGTACTGTCACCAACAGCAGGTGATGTCCCCTGAAGACTTCAGGGTCCTTGTCTGTAAGATAAAGGGGTGATTCCAGTGCACTCTCCAACACTCGTGTGTCAGGTGGCTGAAATATGGCGACACTGTGCAGGTTGAGGGACAATGTGGGAGTGAGTCACACGCAGCCTCTACCTCCAGGCTGTTCAGACTGCAAGGGAAATGGGGGCGACAATATCACAGTCACACAGGTAAGTGGGGAATTGCCCATGGGGCGAATGCTGAGTGGGGAGGGGGGGCTGGTGCCTTCACAGGAGGCTGAAGCAGGCCCGTACCTGCCCGAGGCTCGGGGGGCTTCCTGAGGGACAGGCTTTCAGTGGCATCCCTGGGGAGCACGGCCTAGGGGGCAGCATCGTTGGCTGCAGCTGTAGCAGTGCGGTGATTCACACACACAGCCTGTGGCCTCCTCTGACACTGCACTCAGTTCTTTGATGTCACAAAACTGCTTGTGTCTCTGCCACCCTCCTTGCCTTCGTCTGACGCTTTTGAAAGGGCGCTCTATTCCCCACTGAGACCTGCTTTTCTCTGCACTTGCAATTTAAACAGCTACCACTGATATAACCGAAGACCGGTGCTCATAAATTAATGACTAGTTTTTGTTTTTTTTTTTTCAGTATTGAGGACCGAATTCAGGATTGAATACAGAGTTTCACATTGCAGTTCAGGCTGCCCTTGAGCTCACTATGTAGCTCAGGCTGGCCTGGAATTCTCAATGATCCTCCTGCCTCAGCCTCCCGAGTGCTAGGATTATAGGCATGTGAAACCACGCCCTGTTCTTAAAATCATTTTTGAGACAGGGTTTCACTAAGTTGCCTAGGCTGGGCCCAAACTTGTTATCTTCCTGCCTCAGCTTCCCAGAGCGTTGTGGTCACAAGCGTGTGTGAGCACACCCAGCTTCATTTTTGGTCTTTACCTTCATATTTGGGTCCTGCCTCCTGTGGCCCTCTTCTTGCCTGGGCCAACAACCTTCCTTTCTACCCCAGAGCTCTCCTCTAGTCTTCTCCCAGCCAGTTTCCTCTGTGCGCCAACAATGGGTAACGTCACCCAAGACCCTGGAGTCTCCACCTGAGATGAGAGGGGAACCGTGCTCTCCGAGGCCCGAGGCGTGGGGGTTTTTCTCTGTGTCCACACACTGGCTAATCTCACCTGTCTCAGGCCTTAATTACGATTCCCAAGGGATGGCCTCAATCAGCGCTTCCTGCTCCAGTCTTCCTTGTGCTACAGGCTGGGGTCTGCTGTGGCTACGCTCCATGGGGTCTCCATGGACAAATTCAACACAACCGCAGAGGAACTCGTCTGTCCCTGAAGTCCTTCCCTCTGGACGGGGGCACCCCTTCCACTGACCCTTTGGGTTGGAAGTTGACCCTGGCTGCAAGTTTCCAGTGACATTTCTCAGCAGTGGCTGTGCTGTTGCTAACCTTCTGCTCTCACCTCACCTGCACAGTGCTTGCTCCGTGGGTCAGGAGTCCAAGCTGGCTCATGCCAGGCTGCACTAGGGTCACACGAGGCTGCTAACTGCACCCAGCAGCACGTGGAGCGGGAAGGGGTGTCAGTCACAAGCACACAGGCACGCCGGCAGTGTCAGCAGCAGCTCGGGACAAAGGTGCCATCTCTGTGACTGCCGATCAGACATCCCCAGCTCCTAGAGGCTACGGAAGTTCCACCCCAGGGCCCATCCTAGAACATCTCACAGCGCAGCTGCTTCCTGCTCACAGCCGGCAGGAGAGTCAGGCCGGATTCCCCACCCCTTCCCCGGGATAATATTCCTTCTGATTAACTCGAAGCCAGCCTCACTTCAGCTTTGCCCCCTCATGGGTCGCATCGCGGAAATAGCTCATCGCCTCGCACTCCTGGAGGGAAGCCTCCTCGTGGAGGAACATTGCAGAACTTTGTTTTTCCGGGGAATTCCCGTGGAAAAGGCAAAAGTAATCTGTTCTATGATGATCCATGGAAACCAGGACACAGTGAGTGTGTGTAGTTGGAGCCACGAGTTTGTGGTAATTTGTTACCCAGCAATAGGAAAACGAATCCCAAGGCCTCCCGGGAGCCCCTCCAAGGCTGCTGATCTCCAGCCCAGCCCTGACCCCACTGACTTGGAAATCTGCTGGCTCTGGTCCTGTGCTCTAGACTGAGCTCATTAAGTACAGGGAAAAATCTCTGTTTTTCTTTCTATCCAGAACCTGGAGAGACTTGTACAATATTGGCACTGGAAAATTGTTTGTGGAATGAATGAATAAAATGACTCATGAGGAAACAAAAGCTTGTGTGGTTGGAGCAGATTACTTTTGCCTTTTCCAAGGGAATTCTCCGGAAAAACAAAGTTCTGCAATGGTCCTCAGCGGTTCCCTGCCAGCAAGGAGGAAACCCTTTTAGTGCGGTTGTGTACATCATTTTCTTAACCCCAGGCTTTAACTAAAGGTTTAAAATGCACAAAGATTTAAAAGTTTCCCCAAAACTAGACTGTGCCATGGTAATTGCTCGCCTCCTCATCGTGTGGGGGATATGTATTTGTGTCACAGTGCCAGGCCTACGGGAGGCACCAGAGAAAAGTCCTGGAAGTCCAGAAAGTCCCGTGTGAAGATGAGAGGCCCGGGTGTGCCTGTTCAGATGTCGCCCTGCTTTGAGACGACACACTGTGAAACGTGGTCCTCACGTTGGGGGGCGAGGAAGCCTGAGCTGAGGCGGAGCCAAATCCTCACCGTGAAGATCAGAGCAGCGGGAGGGCTCTCAGGCTGTGGTGGGGACTGAAAGATCAGGCAGACTCAGGAAGAAGGGGGACTGGGCGGGTTCCTTCCCTAAAAACAGCTTCTCATTTTAATGATATGAGGTTTTCCATTTTTACCATTGTAAAAATAATGTATATGGACTGTGAAATATCTAAGCACCAAAAATTAAAAAAAGAGAAAGATCGACTTATCTTTTCACCAAACGAAGATCACTGAAACCCCTGATGTTATTTTCGTACATCTCTTTGAATCTTTTTTCATTAACTTTCTAAAAAGTCAGTTATAATTATGCTCAGCTTGCAACTTCATTCTCCATCGTTCTGCTCTTTGTAATACTAGCTTTTATACATATGTTTTATCCTGTTCATAAACATCCCAATGACAGTTTGTTTTAGGGAGATAATTTTAAATAAACCGTTACTGGACCATCTAATGTGTATTCCAGTATTATCTGTTATAGAAAGAACATTGGCAAAGAAAATTAACCTACAGGGGCTGGGGATTTAGCTCAGTGGCACAGCGCCTGCCTGGCAAGTACAAGATCATGAGTTCGGTTCCTGGTACCAGAAACACCCCCCCCCCCAAAAAAAAAAGAAAGAAAATTAACCTACAAACAAGGAAGGAGAGCTACACAAAACACAAGAGTCATACCATGGACTATCACTAACATTATCTCCTTAGGCTCAGTTACTAACAGTGGAGTGACAAGGAAACTATTATTTGTAAAATTAATATTTTCACAGATCTTGGTACACAGGTCTAAAACTTTTAAATTGTAGTTTACTTTTGTTATTGAGTAATTTTAAATTGAAGCATAATGTTAACACATAAAATGCACAAATCATATCCACAGAATTACAAAGTGGTAATGATTACTTATATTAAATATTTATAGAAGAACAATTACTTTTCCATATACATTAATAACAGGCAATAAATTAAGTTTAAGTTTTCAGTTGTAAATCTAATTAACTTATACCCTTAAACATCTTTGTGTACATTAAAGTACAATGGTATTCATAAACACATTAATGCTTGAGAGGATAAACTCTTACATCTAGCAAATAAGCTCTGTCCAGTTTTGAAGCAGATGTGTAAATTAAATAATTCGTGATTATAAATGTCATAAATTAAGCTTAGTTAAATGTTCAAACTGTGTACAATTAAACTTTCTTACATCTTTTACATGAAAAGCACAACTAACTTTAATTCAAAATTATACATATTTTAATAAGAGAAAACTATCCATATAATTGCAAAACATTTCTATATTTTTACAAAAATTTTAACAGATTTTTTTTCGTGCTTCATCACTTCTATTTTTATGCTTTCCTATGGTTTTAAAATCATACATCTGACCCAAGGAACCAGATTATTTTATCAAGTAGCTTAGGTAATGGAGTCCAAGGCTAGACCCGAAGTGAAGTGGTCAACCAGAGAGGGAAGGCACCCTTTTCTGTAGAACTGACCTTAGACACAGGACAACAGAGAACCTCTGGAGCTCTTCCTGTTGGCTGGTGACTGCTCACTTGAGAGGCAACATTGGTTAGGGAATGAACAGCTGCATTCATGTCCATGGGTCTGCGATGGTTCAAACGTTAGTGTTCCTGCAATTGCTGTGTAGAAATCCTAATCCCAAGATGATGGCATTTGGGAGGTGACTAGGGCCCTCATGAATGGGATTAATGCTGTTATACAGAACTAGGACCCCTTCTACCAAGTGGTGACACAGCATGAATTTCAGTGGCCCCTGCCCTGTCAAGCTCCTCAGACTTCCTTGGCTGCAGAAAGTTGATTATCTCAGTGCGATGTGAGTGTCATCTGTCTCACTTAACCACAGATACCACGACACAAGAGGCCATGTCTGTTTTGTGCATTGTTATACATTGCCATCATCATCTATCTGGAATGAGACCTCACATGAGACCTCAGGACGATTGAAATGTCTCAGACATTGCCTGATGTTCCCCAGGGAGAATATGGTCCCTCTCCCAGCTGAGACCTGCTAATCTGCAGCAGAACTAGGGGATGACCCCCAACCTCACACTACAACGCTTCCTGTGGGGCTATGATGACATGGTGACATTCCTGTGAGGTCTTTGGCTTGGAAGGAAGTGTCATCTGGCTGCGGCAGGGTCTCCATGCTCTTGCATGGGGTCTTCTGCACAACGAGCAGGGGTAGGTGGAAACTGAGGCACATCGGCCCTGACTGGGTGATGATGGACCCAGCTAGGCTGTGGGGGGTCCTTTCAAGGGGCTCCATTAGCCGGGGGATGTGCAGGGACAGGGCTCCTTAGAGCCAGGCTGTGTCTAGCTCAGTCAAGTATATTTAGACGTGGACTGGCCTTCAATTCCACAGCTCTCCTGGCAAGATTTCCCTCAAGGGTTATTCAGATAAATATAAAAATATAAATAAAAAAGAACAATACTGGCCCTACCATGGTTCAGAGCCTGGCTAAATTATAACAGATATACGTAATGGAACAAAATACAAGAATGTCATGCATTTATTTATGAATTAAAGTGCTTTACATATTTATAAATCTACAGTACTGATAAAATACTTTACAAGACCACATGTTGAGCATAAGCCCACTTATTTAAGGTGTGCACATATTTGTGCCATTGTGTGTGTAAACCCACATGGCCGGTGGTCTGGAAGGATGCTCCCCATTCTTGTCATTATGTGGAAGATCTCTGGCTGATTTTAGTTTTTCCTTAGACTTTGGACTCACAGAACATAACATTGGGTCCAGTGGCCCCATCCCTTACTTTTCTACTGTAAATTTGTGCTTCAGTGTAATAGTAGCTGGCTGCACATCTTGATACCTTCCCCTGAAGGATAAAGGAAGCAGTCTATGTGTTTACTTATCAGTGTCTTAGCCTAGCCCCAATTTCCTAGAACAGATGGCTGGCTTAAATAAAAGATACCAGTAATATGATTTCTGGAGCATCCAGGAAGGTCAGAAGTCTCTCTCTCCCTCTCTTAGGAGTAAAGACAAAGAGCTTTACCAGGCAGCCATATTTATTTCATTTTCAAACAAAAGAATGGGAAACTGAGGCAAAGTGGGAACTGAACAGGACCTTGGGAAGTTAGTTCAAAGACTTCTCCAAACAGTTAATTTTGCCGATTAAGATGACTGTTTGATCTCTAAGGTTAACAGCTTTATTGCTGTGGAACAGTGGGTGTCAACAGCCCATGTCCTTGGCTGCCTCAGCTGTGGTGTAATCTTGACATCAGAATACTAGATGCTCTTTTTCCATGCAGGCAGAGGTCCCTGTGTTCATCAGTTTAACCCTGCACAGCCCAGTCTCTAACATTTATCCACTTGGCACAATTAAAGGCAAGGTATATGCATGTGTGCAAAAGGGGCAAACAGGATTTTTACCTATGTTATGTTCTGTCTAACTTGTTTTTTATATGTTTACCTGAGTATCCCGGGGGGTCCAATGGACCCACACCACTCTAGGATTTGTTTAAAAAGTTTTCTTTTGATTTTCTCTGCTCGGAGTAGCCCATGGCACATGAAAAACCAGACCAGCAAATTTTGGAGGAGGTTAAAATTGAGTCATCAGATTACT
Organism: Chinchilla lanigera; assembly: GCF_000276665.1. NCBI lineage: Eukaryota > Metazoa > Chordata > Mammalia > Rodentia > Chinchillidae > Chinchilla > Chinchilla lanigera. The sequence continues at coordinate 2,008,063 of NW_004955520.1, forward strand.
CATGCATGGATGATAAAGATGATCCATTACGGTAACATACATGCTTTCATAACAGAAGAGTGGTGTGGGTGGATGATGATGATGATGATGATGATGACTTTGACACTGGCCATGTGAGCCATAATTCCTGTGACAGTGAAATGGAACAATAATCAACTGATACAGACACCGGGAATGCAGACAAAGAAAACAGCGATGTGAGTACATATTTGACTCACTGAAATTGTTGACGAGGCAAAATAGGCACACAACAAAATGGAATGATCCAATGTTAGAACTAGGTCTGAAAATATAGTGAGGGTCTTGGCAAGTGTGAAAGGTATTGGACAGGATGTCAATGCTGCCATTCAATGTTGGAAATTGTAGCAGATGAAACGATACAAGATTCTGATATACACTAAGTCTGAAATGCAAGTAAAATGTTCTGTGTGCATGTCTTGGTTACTTTTCTCTTGTTGCTGAGACAAAATACCTGACACCCAGAATTAAGGAATGAAAGGTTTATTTAACTCACAGTTTATGGAGGTTTCAGTCCATACTCTGCTGGCTCCAAGGCAGGGTGGCACATGGCAGAGGGCAACAGTTCATGGTAGTGGAAAACAGCAAAAGCAGCAAGAGCAAAAAGGAAAGAGTAGGCAGGGAGAGGAAACCTCTTTCCTTCCCTTATATTGTATGCAAGCTACTGGTCCCAGGGTGGGTGTCACGCTCACACCCATAATCCCAGCATTGGACCATGGATCAATCATAAACTCTAGAAGCCCACCCCATGACTGTGTGAAGCTTTGGGGGGACAGCTAGACACAAACTATGACAGTGCACCAATATCCATATTCAAAAATGTATTTATTATAACACCTCACTAGTTGAAGTGAGAGCATTCATAGGTCTGCTGTTCTTATCAGGGATTTCTCATGGTAATTGCAGGAATGTAAAGGACTTATAGAAGAGCAATGGGTCAATATATGGCATAAAAGTTTTTGCCCTTGTAGATGCAAAGATTTATTATGCTTTCAATTTAGACATGTACCCTGGAACTCAGCCATCAGGTCCTTATTCATATAGTAAGATGCTGTGAACAGACTTGTTGCTCCCATCTCCCAAACTTATTGGACTATGACTTTTGACAATTGGTTTACCAGGTTCCGATTTATGTTACATTTGGTAACACAGCACAAGTTGACCAACACAGGAAGTGTACACAGAAACAAAGCAGATATTCCAAATGAAATGCTGCAATTTGAAAACAGAGAGTTGTATTGTACAATCTTTGTATTTCAGAAAGATATAACAATGGCTTCATATGTGGCAAAGAAAATCAAATTGGTATTGCTGACGTCAACATTTCACCATGATGAGGAAATATTATAGGGAATCATCAACAAAATGGAAGCCTGAGATGGAAACATTCTACAATAAAACCAAAGGCATGTAGATGTTGTTGATGAGTTATGCAGCAACTATGATGTCACTTGAAACACAAAGCATTGGCAATGCTTATGTTTTACTGGATCATAAACATGTGGCATACATAGTTTGATAGTTTAAAAGAAAATAACAAGAGTGAAATACCATGGAGAAGTTTTCTTGAGAATTGAGACTAGAAGTCATAAGAGATCTTTTACAGCAGAGGAAAAATAAAATGTTTCTACTCAGGGAAATACGCAAAAAAATTGTGGAGCACACGGGTGACCTGACAGGTGAACAGGCAGGTGTAGCATCACAAAGACCTACCATGACAACAGGAAAACCAAAAAGATGTCAACTGTGCCCTACAAGAAAGGTCAGGAAAATAAAACATGTGCTTTCAGTATAAGTGAGATGTGTGCACAGAACATGCCGTTTTAATGTGTGAAGACTGCCACTGATGTGACAGTTGAAGCAAAAATTATTTCTCTGGTAGAATTTTGTTTATGTTGAAACTGTAGTTCACATGGGTTTTTATTTTTGACGTTATCTTTTAAGTTCTGTGAGCAAGTAGACAGCTGATGTGAAAATGTTGATGTCTATTCTAAGCACTCATTACATATTTGATATTTTATTTCATTGATATTTATTTCCCTGCTAAGTGCATATTGCACAATGTAGTAGGAAGCTCTTGACAAAACAGGAAGAGAAGAAAGGTGAGAAGACTGCCATGTGGGAAAGGAAAGCTAAGTACATGTTCTGTCAGTATAAGAGACATGTGCATGGAACATGCGGTTGTCATGTGTGAAGAAGACTGCAGTTGTCATGTGTGAAGAAGATTGCATTTGTTATGTGTGAAGACTGTCTTGGGTGTGACTATGAAGCAAAGCTTATTTTTGTGGTAGAGTCCTATTGGTATTTTCACTGTAGTTCATACAGGAATTTATTATGATGTTCTTTTACGTTTTTTAAGGATGTACACAGCTGATGTGAAAATGTTGATGTCTATTCTAAATGCACAGTTGTATTAAGAATTTAATATTTTATTGATATTTTATGTTCCTGTTAATTACACACTCTATAATATGATAAGAACCTCCTGACAAAGCAGCAAGACCACTGAGATATCAAGTATGTCCTACAAAAAGGCCAGGAAAGCAAAACACATGTGCTGTCAGCATAAGTGATACATGTGTACGGAACATGTTGTTGTCATGTGTGAAGACTGCCTAGGTGTAATAATTGATTATTTTTTTTGTAAAGTGCTATTGACGTTTTCATTGTAGTTCATGTAAGAATTTGTTTGTGTTGCTCTTTTTTAGGCTTTGTACACCAAAAATAGTGTATGGTAAAAATTTTGGTGCTTTTTTATAAACACTCAATAAATATTAAAAATTCAGTACTTCACTTGTGTGATTTTTCCTGTTAAGTACTCATTGTTTAATATAATAAAACTCATAAAATTAAAATTAATAATTCATCAATAGAAATATTCTAAAGAATGCACATGGGGCTGATAGACCCATGTTTCTGTGCCTTGATGACAAAATTAGTGTTGTGCTCCATGGGCTACAGACCCTCCTCTGGTGAATAGGCATTATTTTAAAAATTAGAATAAAAGCTGTTTGCATGCTAGAAAATCAAACATCACAATTTTATTCTATCCTCTGAGTTGATAGGGATTCTCTTCTGTCCTTGTCACTTTCTTGTCAGTGGGACATGGCACCCACCACTCATTACTTAAAAGGAGAGATTTATTTTACCTTGCTGTTTCAGTCTGCATTGTGCTGGCTCCAAGGCAGGGCAGCATGGAAGAGGGGTCTGGCGGAGGAAAAACCGCTCACCTCATGGTGACCAGGAGGCAGAGAGCAAAAGGAGGAGCTGGGGAGAGAGGTGAACCCTTCCAGGTCATACCCAGGAACCCCTCTCCTGACTGGGCTCCACCTCTTAGCAGCCCATCGAGCAATAACTGATTAGTGGGTGAATCCATTCACTGATGAATACAGCACCTGGTCCAGTCACCTTCCCAAAGCCCAGCCTATGCATGCATGAAGCTTTAAGGGGACATCGAGATCTAAGCCACAGCATCTTCCAAGCTAAAAATCACAAGAACCGCCCTTTTCCTGTTTACTGTGGTCTCAGCCTGTTGGCACCCGGGCACGGGAGCCGCCTCCCCTTCGCCCATGGAGGTGGTGGGCTGGTCTCAGCAGCCCTGCTGCTTGCTCTCTGAGCTCTGCCTGCAGGAGCTGCACCCCTCTGCCTGTGGGCTCTGCGGCTTGTGGGCAATGCCTGCTGTCTAGGGTGCTCATCCAGACACCTCACACATGCAGCCAGGATGTCTCTTGAGGTGTGGGCTGACCCGGTGCCATGCTTACCATGCTGCGTGGAGTTCCAGCCTGCTCCCTTTGGGTGTCCTCACCCTCACTGTTGAAGGCCTTCAGCACAAGGCCAAGTCGGGAAACCACGGGTTTGCTCCCGTGCCTTGGTCTCCCTGGGGAGAAGGAAGGCTTGTCCATCCACCTGGTGGCACAGGGTGCCTTGGCAAACAGGAAAGGTGAAGAGTGACATTCAGCTACTTGGCTCTGGACTTTCCTTGATCTTCATCCCCCTTGCGCGTGAGCATACACACACACACACACACACACACACACACACACACACACACACAGAATCACCTCAGGGTAATGTCTTGGTTCAGAGGCGTGAGGACTAGCTGAATGTGTCTGTCTGTCTGTCTGTCTGTCTAAGGGCACGTGGATCTGCTGCCATGCCCTGTCCCCCTTTGAGGGTCCTGATGTGAAAAGCTGAGTGCCCAGGTGACCCAGGAGCCCTAGGCTAAGCCTGGGTGGCTGGCAGGCTTGGCCTCACCAAATAGCTCATTGGCACTGAGGTCCTTGACATCATTCCCTTGGCTTCACATGGCCCCAGAGTCACTCGGGTTCCAGAGTCATGGTTGTACCCATTGCCTGGATGTGTACTGGGGACCACTACAAAGCAGCTCTGAGCAGGATTTAATTTTAATCAATTGGCTTTCCGTGTTTACTTGTGAGTTGTCTGAAGCTTAGGCACCTTGTCTGACAAGATAAGGTCACAGCTGAAGACTTTTGGCTCCAACCCCAATTAACTACAGGGAGACTGCAACTGCAGGCCCCACACTCTTACAATAAATACCAGGCTAAAGATAAGGTAGTTCTCCTGATTGATACAATTTACTACTTGGGAAAATTCTCCCAAGGTCCTGCGAGATTCCCGTGTTTTCTTGAGTATCCTCTCCATTTGTTTGAAAACCAAATAAATATGGGCCGCCCAGGGCAGTCTTTGGCTAACTCAGAGAATACTGAAGCTGTAAGAGAGTTAGTCCCACCTGGTGCCCTAAAATCATAATATTGTCTGCATTTTATTTAAGCCTTCAATGTCCACTCGCTTGGGAGATTGCAGGCCTGATCATCCTGCAATAACTTAGGGTTATTTAACCCAGTTTTTGATAGATGTGTTTTCTTCTTTCCTAATATGCTTTACCTCTAACAGCTCCCACTCGGGATGGGGGTTTTCAGAATGCTGTCCTTATAGGCATTTCATTTGGAGTTTTGGAAGTACAGGAAATGTTTTCTCCATCAGTTTTCCATTCTGAGATCAACTCTGAGGACAGTAACGAAGGAGCTCAGTCTAAAATCTTCCATTATTCAACAAGTGTCTGTAGTGCTAAATCAGGCTGGAGAGATGATGTGGAGGCTGTAGCTGTGAGTGTGCACGCTATGAGGGAAGGCTAGCTTTTGTTACATTGTTGTCCAATGTCCACATGACCCCTCCTGGCAGGGGGATGTTTATCTGTGACTCTTCTGGGAGAATTTTAGAGCTTGTCTTGGTTGGAGCCCTGCATACAGATGAATACTTCAAGGAGTGTGAGGTATAGCAAGACTTGCCATATTTCTGTCCTATGCATTTTGTAGTAGAATTTCTGAATGAAAACCTCCCCTGCCCTGTGACAGCTCTCTGAGCACCATGCTCAGGATTAGGACAGTGGCCATGGCTAGGACCCTTCACCCTCACAGGTCCTGGGGTGAAAAGCAAGCGGGAAGTGGTGCTGCCCCGGGGAGTTGGGGCCCTGTGGGATCCTCGGGTCACCTGGGGTGGGCCTTCAAAAGGGACCATGAGCTCCAAGCCCCTCATTTCTCCACCTCCTGGCTGTAAGCAGAACCATCTTGCTCCCCTGTGGGTTTCCACCCCTGCAGCTGCCTCGCCACAGGCTGTAGCCGTAGTCAGCCGGGCATGGACTGGAACTGCCCAAGCGGGAGCAGAATTTCTCTTTAAATTATAAAGAGAAGCATGTCTTCTCTTTATAATTTAATTATCTCAGGCACTGTGTTAGCGTATGGGAAGCTGACTAACACACAGGTCCAGCTTGATGGGACAAATGCGGGCTTCTTCCCCTGGCCTCACCTTCTGCCACCTTTCCCTTTGGTCACTGCATGGTGCCTCCTCACTCCATCTCTCTGTCTTCTGTCTCTCTTGTTGTCTCTCTCTTTCTCATCTTTCCCTCTTTGTCTCTCTGCCTCTGTCTGTATCTCTGTTTCTCTTTGTCTCTGACTGTCTCTGTCTCTGTCTCTCTGTCTCTCTGTCTCTCTGTCTGCTGGAGTACAGCTCTTTCCTGCCCTGGGATCATCACAAATCCAATCTCTTCTGTTTGGAGTGCTATTATTATTCTCTTTGTCTTTGTCCTCTTTCTTCTATGCTTGCCAACTGCTTGTTTCCGGATTGGAACCTAAATGTCCCTTTATCAGGAAGCCTCCTTGAGTGTCTGGAGACAGTAGGCATGGGAAGCTGTCATAGTTCTTTCACATAGTTATCGTTTTTCCTGGGAACCTCCTTTGCACCCTATCTCAGAGTAGTGATTGTGTGGTTATTTATGTAGTTGTGTATTTGGCTTTTCCCCTAGGCTGTACACTCAGGGACCAAGACTACAAGAGGGAGGGGGAGGGGAAAGGAAGGGAGAGGAGGAGGAGGAGGACAAGAGAAAAAGAAAGAGGGACGGGGAGGGAGGGAAGGAGAAGCAGAGACGGAAAGGGAGTTGGGTATTTTTCTGATACCCGGGAAGGTGGGTGACCAGTTGTGTCATGAATTAGGAGATTTCTGATAACAGGACAGTTCCAAACAGAGTGCTGTCTTCTCTGATTGCTTTCAGCTTACCTGCTATGGCCTGGGACATCTGGAATGACCATGCTGTCAAGAGGTGGCAGTAAGAACATGAGGCTGACAGCAGTAATGGCAAGGGGTCACTCTAAATCATTGCTAAAAGGGAAAGGACTGACCTTGGAGAGCAGCTGCATCTATTTCCTCTTGGAGTGACATTGATGCCTTCTCAGTGACGTACACAATGGAAATGCCTCCGGTAGGAGCTGGATCTGCACTCAGGGAAGAATCTTTCCCTCTCTGCTTCATTGTGGTAAAAGGCACACAAGACAGACTTTCCAGGGTAACCACATGTCATTGTGTAGCTCTGGTGGTGAATACACTCAGCATGGTGAATACACTCAGAATACACTGAATGCCAGAGTCTTCCTCCCAAATACCGAGGTTCTTGAGGTTCTCCACCTATCAAACAACTCCCCATTGCCCCCAAACCCAACTACCACAACCACCCTTTACCTGTGGCCGCTGGTTTTGGCCATTCTAAGTGCCACTATAAATGGAATCCAGGAGCAGTTTTCTTTGTGTGGCTGTAGTGTCTTGTGCAAGTCCGTATCAGTAGGCAGGTGAGTCTGTGATGGAAGGCTGAAGGAATCTATGCCAGAAGGTTGAAGAATTTGAGCCAGAAGATGAAGAGTCTGTTTTAAAACCAGGAAATGATATCCCAGCTGAAGGTGAAGACTGAAGCTCCTCAGAAGAATAGAAGCAAATATGTTCTTCCTTTCCCCTTTATACTGTCCAGGGTATGAGCCACCCTAGGGCTGGTCCTCTACACTCTAAGGTGTAGAATTAGTGAGCTGATTTAATTACACTTCCAAACTTCTCAAGTTGACACAATCAATCAATCAATCAATCAATCAATCATTTTATTTGCAAAAAGAAAAGATTGTGGACTCAGAGGCCATCTCTATACTGAAGATTAACCATTGACTAATTTCTCTGCCTTATTTCTTCTCATCAATCACAACAACCATCCACTGGGTACCATTTTGAATCAGGCAATTCATGGGATGGAAGATAATATTGATGAGATGTCAATGCTACTTACAAATTCAATTCCAAACCTCTGAAAATCCTGAAGACATTTGCTGGAGAAATGTAGAAGCTCATCCTAAAATTCCTTCCACAGACACTACAGTGAACTTCAGACCTTGCACTGAAACCTTCAGTCTCCAGTGTGCAAACATCCTCTGCGTGCTTCCTCATCCAACTCTGTGACTGACCATAGTATGCCAATCTTGTATTCTCTTATATATATATTTTTATTTTTTATTTTAAAGAGAGTAGTAAAAGAAGAGAACAATAGCAACACACCAACATCACAGACATAAACAAAACAAAGCAAAAACATTAAAAGTGATTTAAAAAGGGTTTCAAAACAAAATGGTAGGAATTAACAATCATTGTTATATTACATATTGTTATCTGCAATGAAGTTGCTCAGATTACCAGCTGTAAGAATGGAAGATTGTTCAAACCATTAAAGAGAACAAAATAATAATTATTAAATAAAACATTAGAGATAATACAGAGTTTCATTAGGCAAGATAGTAGGAATTCACCAGTTGTTGCTCCTTTGCATACAGTTGGCTTCAAATCAGTTGCTCAGATTACCAGATATAACATGCAAAATTGGTCAAAATATAGAAAATTTTAAGCATTAACTCTTCCTTTCAATATACCATCAGATATCAGCAGTACAGTTATCCCAGCTATTCTTCTATATATATATTTTGCCTTCCTTCCTTTTCTTTCCCTCATCCCAGTTGTTCCTCCCTTTGAGCAATTTCTTTCCCTATCTTATCATCTATTGTACATTTTGAGTTTTACTTACTCTTTCAGGTTGCTACACCAGGGAGACAATATGATGTTTATACATGTGGGTCCAATTTATTTCACTTATGAGTATGGTCTCCAGTTGCATCCATTTATCTACAAAAGCCTGGAGTTTATATTTTTTTATAGCTGAGTAATACTTCATTGTATAAAAATACCACATCTTTTTTATCCATTCCTCAGTGGATGGGCATTTGAGTTGTTTCCAAGATTTAGCTATGATAAATTGCACTGCTATAAACCTGGGTGCACATATATTGCTGTGCTATGATTTTTTAATTTTTCTGAGAAAATACCCAGAGAAGGAATAGCTGGGTTAATCTCTTATATATTTGTATATCTGTTTCTCCAGTAAAACACTGACTGATACAGAAGTTTGGTACCAGGAGTGGGGTGGAAGTAGGAATGGTACCACTCATCACTACCCACAGTGATCCACGAGCAAAAGTTTTGCTTCCTCTTCCCACAACCTTATGTTCTGCTGGCTTAGAAGTCTTAGTTCCAGTGGGAGGAAGGCTTGTCCCAGGAAGCACAACAATGATACCATTGAACTGGAAGTTAAGATTTTCCCCTGGTCATGTTGCACGTAAGAGAGACATGACTCATGCCTCTGAGGAAACAAACCAAAAATGGATTCACAGTGTTGTCAGAGGTGGTTGACCCAGACTGTCAAGGGGAAATTGGGCTACTGCTCCACAATGGAGGAAAGGAAAAATATACATGGAATATAAGAGGTCCCTTAGGGCCTCTCTTAGTATTACCATGTCCTGTTATTAGAGTCAATGGGAAACTGCAATAACCTAGTACAGGCACAATGACAAATGGTCCAGAGCCTTCAGGAATGAGGGTATGGGCCACTCCACCAGAAAAAGGACCAAGACCTGCTGAGGTGCTTGCTGAAGGTCAAGGGAATACCGAATGTGTAGTGGAAGAAGGTAGTTCTAAATACCAGCTATGACCCCTGACCAGCTACAGCAAAGAGGATTGTAATTGTACTATTTATCTCCTAATTGTTTCTAATGTAATATAATGTTGATAGACCCAATATCGGTTCTTAGGGATTGTTAAACCTATGTTATAATGTTCAAATTATGAAATAAGAGTAAGCATCACCCAAAGAAAACTTACCTTTTATCCTGTTGAGGGAATTAGTGTGTTTCTGTTTGTACAGGATAGTTATAACATGTTAGGCATAACTATGGGCTTGTCCTTGTGTCTGGAGACTGCTTTAAAGAAATGTGTCCAGTTGCTACATCGACAAGAGGTGGACAAAGTTACCACATTGACAAGAGGTAATAGTTTATTGATTGTGTCAACTGGTTAGAAGCTTACCTAAACTGGCTCATCAATTCTACACCCTAGGGTGTAGAGGACCTGCCTAGCGAGGCTCATCCCCTAGACGGCGTAAAGGAGAAATGAGGAATGATGGACTTGCTTCTGTTCTTCTGAGAAGCTCCAGTCCTGCCATCTTCTGGCTTCTAGCACAGAGTCTTCAGCTTCTGTCTTGGATCCTTCAGCATTCTGGTGTAGACTCTTCAGCTTTCTGTTCAAGACCCATTGGCCTCCTGATATGGACTTTCACAGAACACTGTAGTGAACTCCAGAGCTTGGACTGAATCTTTTGGTCTCCAGTGTGCAGACAGCCTCTGCATGCTTCCTCATCCAACTCTGTGGCTGACCATCATAAGCCAATCTTGTAATTTCTTATACATTTGAGTATCTTGTGTTATATATGTTTCTCTATTAAAATATTGACTGATACACTAAATATAGGCGATAAATCCAGAATTGGGAATTGGAGATGGTGAACTTGGGATTTTGTCTGATGAAATTGGTAGTTCCTAAGGGAAAATATATTGTCTCATAAGAGGAGATAAGGCTTAAAGCGCTTCCATCTAGCTTGAAGGAGGGAGCTGTGTGTCGACCCAGGGGACTGGTTATTGAAGCAATTTGGCAAGAGAAGAACAAAGAGGTCTTTAACAAAACAGAGAAAAATTGAGGATCAAAACTACTAAGGATTGGTAAAAAATGCAAATTTGTATTAAATTTACTTTAAGACCTACTTTATCCGTATCTTCTCAATGATGATTTTGGTCCCTTTCATTAGTAGCTGTATGGCTTATGTGGGTAAAGATCAAATAATCTATATTTCCCTCCTGCATTTGAAGTCCAATATTACCTTATAGTTCACACCACCAAATCTTTTGCCAAATCTGGTAGCCATTGTTGGGAGAGGTGGCCGTCCAGGGGCCTGGAATTTCCATGCACATTCCTGTTGGATTATCAAGAGTACAAGCCTTGACTGCTGTTTTCCTTGGCCATGGCTCAGGGTCATATCTGCATGAGCAATCCTGAAAAATCATGGGTCTCTGGGACAAACTGCAGGTGTCTGAGGAGGGGGAGTCCCCAAATTCAGTGCTACTGAATCCTGTGTTGTCAACAAAACACCTGCTAGGATTTCAGCTGGAAAGAAATATGAGGACTTCTCTTTTTGTCCTGTCTTCTGCTTCTTGTGTGGGAAATGTTGGGCCCTTTCCTACATAAACCCCAGAGTGTGTCCTGACCCATAGCTTCAAAGAAGCATGGAGGACCCATCCCGTAATGTGTGATCAGTGCCTGCCAAGAACATAGCTTTGCTCATGTTAGAGGAATCTTTGATTTGTGAAATTATCTATGTTTGATCCTTTCCCACAGTGGGCACTGGATTATTTAAAAATCCCTTTTAAAAATATGAGTTATCAGTTATTGTTCTGACCAGGGTGACAGGTCCAGAGAACGCGGTGCCACGGATGAAAAGAAAAGTAAGAGAGACAAGAAAAACAAGAGAAGCAAAAGTCTGGGATCAGGGGGCTTACAGCCTCTTGGATTACCAATCAGGGGGCTTACAGCCCTGATTACCAATCTCAGTCACCTCTCACTGAGAGAGAACCAAGGGCGTAGCTAGTACAAATGGGGGGATACCAAACATTTTAGTAATTAAAGTATTCTCCTTCTCCCATTCTGCCTCTTATGCTGCTGGCAACAATCCCCAGGTGGGCCTCCCACACCCAGCACCACACTTAGTTCAGGTGGGGGTTATAAGTTGACCACTAGCTATCAATCCACTACAATCACAGTACTTACTTCCCATTAATTTTTACAATGCATGGCAAGACTAAAAAATATGGACCTCCTGCAATTCAAATACACTCTTACCTTCAGGTGAAAAGTTTCAGTTCATTTTTGCAACAAAAAGCAAATCATTTCATGTCCTCAGTGCTTTCTAATCAAAGAATGCCCTTCTCCACATTTCCCCCTTTTTGTTTTGCTGCAATCCTTTGAAGCATCAGTGAGAAAGTTGCCAATTGTTTTCCTCTTTCTCGGCATTTTCTAGATGAACTTCACTAGACTAAGAGGATCAGGCAAAGGACAATTATAATACCATGTAAAATGACAGTAGATGTTTGGAAAAATAAGAATATAGTCCAAAGTCCATAACAGTGGTCAGTTACCAGTCTACATCTTGTGGTTACACTTTTCTGCTGGATGTCTCAGACCAAGTTAAAGTGAGACCTGTATAAATAAAAATGTAACCCTTTGCTATCTGTCAGGGTCAGTTAGGTCTCCTCAGGAATCATCTTGGAACCAAATGCAGCATCTCTTGATCTTCTGTCAGTGTCAGCCGTCTGGATGAGTCACGACCATTGCTTGACCAAGGTGCTTTCTGTGAAAGCTTGAGAGATTTTTTTCTCTCCTGGTGACTCTCCTTAGGCACACTATATATCATAGGATCACTTTCCTCTGTGGTCCCATAATCTCCTTGGTCAGAAAATCAGGGACTCAACCAAGTTATAGGATGTCACAGCAGAGGTTCTTTTATGTCCTGAGTCTTTACTGACCTCGGAGGGCGTAGCCAAAATATTCACTGTCCTCTAGCCCAATTTCTCTCTCTAATTTTTGGTCTCCAAACCTCAGTTGTTAGACGTCCAGCAGAGAAGATTAATGACATAACATTTTAAGGGAGGCAGTAAGTTTAATGTTATAATCTGATCTGAATAGCAAACACCTTAGAACATACAAATGGATCCAATATTTTTTTTTTAACAGCCATGGATATCCTAATATTTCAGTCCTCCTAGAATATTAACAGACAACAGTTACATATTTTTACACAGAAATTTAGAAATCAAAACTATACATAACATTGCTACTTGACAATCATGATGACATTTTATAACATACTTAAATTTTCATTTTGACATGGCATTACCTTTTCAACCAATCATCTCTTATCTAATACGTAAGAAGCTTTTATCTAATTTGTTGTCCTTTAATGGGATACGCATCACAAGTTTTTGTTAAAGTCAGAGGTCTGAATCTGAAGGAAAGTCTTATCACAATATACAATCTTTGTTTTACATTTTGGAAGACCTGTAGATCCAGAATCATGAATATATTAAATACACCATGAAATTAACACTAACGAATTACCATACACATGTGAAAACCTTTGTTAAAATTTAGTTTTGTATCAAGAGCATCTTTTATGAGAAAACCTTATTGTAATTTTTACTTAAAAACTTTCTTTTGAACAAATGACCCAATTATTGGGGTGCCTTCCAAGAGGCTATGGAGATAACTGGGGGCTCCTTATTAATGAATAAACATTGGCCACTCCTCTATTCACCAATTGGAGTCCTACCCAATAATTTCTCCTCATCCCAAGGACTGTGGTTAAAATATCTTAATTTTGATATCATTTAAACCAGCTGGTAATTTGGGGGAAAGCATGCTTTTAAATCTGTAACCCAATTGTATTGTGAACAAATGATAAAATAAAAAATTTTGAGCTCAAAATAAAGGGGAACAGCTGTTCACAGAATGACAAAAACTTAAACAAGTACTCAGAACAAACAAACATCTTTACAAAATCAGAGTGCATTCAAATATATTTTTGATCAAATTGAATTACTGTAACTATAACAATTTTAGAAATTTATAATTTAAATAGAATAGTCAGATTTTGTTGTCAATTAGTAGAGATCTCTTAGAAAATTTTTGGATTCCTGTGAGTATAAGGGTTGTTTCGTGTGTTTCCCTTCATTTATCTATTTATGTCTTTTTTTCCGGTACCAAGAATCGAACTCATGACCTTGCGCTTGCCAGGCAGGCATTTTGCCACTGAGGTAAATCCCCAGTCCCCTGTTTCCCTTTAAAGCAGCTGCAAGCAACCCTGCTCTAAAGGTTTCTGATCCTATATCCTGACAAGCTTTTACATACCATCCAAAGTAGCATTCTGAGATTTCAATGGCCTTAAGACCTTTTTGCATTCTGAATTAGTATTATCATAAGATAACAATTTTAATAATAATTCTCTTAAGGCAGGTTGCGACACTGTTTCCTGAAGTACTTCTTTTAGTCTAGCTATAAATTCTACTTACGGTTGGATCCCTAAAAGGGTTAGACTTATCATATATTGGGGCTGAAGGCTGTACCGGATATGCTGGAGAGACCAAAGGGGAGGTGAAGGAAAATCTCCACACCTTCCTTCCTCCTCTGTAATTGGTCGCTGTCCCTTAAGCGATAGAGTTCCCTCAGGTAAACTATTACCTGATTCAGAATTGGAGCTGTCTTTACCTTTTTTACTTCTTGCATTCTGCAAGATCTCTTCTGGTTCAGATTCTTTTCAAGACAGAAAAGTTCCTATAGTAACCCTGATGAAAAATCCCGGAGACTGGGCTTACCTGCCTGTCAACTCTTCTCTGGTTCACTGAACACTGACTTCATTCCCTTTCCATAGTCTCGAAGACTGTATTTGTTCTCAGGTCCCTGTTCAGCACCCCAATTTGTCTTTCTATTCAGGGTGACAGGTTCTGAGAACGAGGTGCCACGGATGAAAAGAAAAGTAAGAGAGACCAGAAAAACAAGAGGCAAAAGTCTGGGATCAGGGGGTTTACAGACTCTCGGACTGCAGCCCCGATTACCAATCTCAGTCATCTTTTATTGAGTAAGAACCAAGGGCGTAGCTAGTACAAATGGGGGGATACCAAACGTTTTAGTAATTAAAGCATTCTTCTTCTCCAGGTCTGCCTCTTATGCTGCTGGCAACAGTCCCCAGGTGGGCCTCCCACACCCAGCACCACGCTTACCTGGTTCAGTGGGGAGTTATAAGTTGACTACCAGTTATCAGTCCACTCCAATCACAGTCCTTACTTCCCATTAATTTTTACAATGCATGGCAAGACAAAAAAATAGGGATCCCCTGCAATTCAAATACACTCTTATCTTCAGGTGAAGTTTCAGTTCATTTTTGCAACAATAAACAAATGGTGTGTATTTGCTTTCTCAGTGCTTTCTAATCAAAGAATGCTTTCTAATCTAAGAATCTAATCTAATCTAATCTGATTCTAATCTAATCAAAGAATGTCCTTCTCCACAATCAGTACCATCAATCCTGTCTCCTTCAAAAAAATTATGAAATGAAAGCTGAGAGACCAAATCCTTTTTATTTTAGATGAATCTCAAATCTTAAATAAGTGAGATTACTGGAATCGGATGGTTCTAGAACATTATCCACGTGCCCATATGGTGAGACAGCATTTTATATAAGCACCGCACACTGGCTGATGGTGCCCCCGCAGCTCCAAGGCAGCGTTTCAGATGAGTCCATTTGGTGAAAAAATCCTATTGCACTTCACACTTCAATTTATGTGGATTCCTTGCTACTAATGAAGCCAGGAGATAGGGTAAATTAGGCAGATGTGGCACAGGTCCTAAATAGGTAATTTAAAATAAACTAAAAGTCAGGGCCTAAGTGATTTAGCATACTAGCATGGACTATCAAAGCCTAACAAAACATAACATTCAAAGTTGTTTGTAAACAAATGTGAGACCTTAGAGCAAGTGAAAGGCAAATGAAGGAGCTTGCCTTCCAGACACCAAAGGCCTTCCTGCAATCAGGAGCCCCCCTGCTTTCTGTCCCGCACACTGGTCCCCAAATCTGTATAAAATGCAGTGGACTTTAACACCTACGGTGTCCGCCTATGGAATACCCCTCTCCTATTGGCAGGGAGCGTCTCTTTTATTCTGTGTAGTAAACACACATCTGACCATTCCCCGCTGCTTGCTTGCTGTTTGCTGTTTTGTCGGCTTCAATCTTTGCTGCCCCAAAACAAAGACATGAGAGCTGGGTGCGGTGACACTAACGCTAAGAAAGGAAAGTGCTGACTGTCAGAAGTCAGCACAGATTCACAACGAGGGAACTGAGGCCAACTAATTTTATCTGTGTGTCCATACCTGCACCTACGCCCACACCTGTACCTATCGGAGCCCACACCTGTAACTTATACCTGAGCCCACACCCGTACCTGTGCCTGAATCCACACCTGTGATGGCACCTGAGCCCACACCTGTACCTATCGGAGCCCACACCTGTAACTTATACCTGAGCCCACACCCGTACCTGTGCCTGAATCCACACCTGTGATGGCACCTGAGCCCACACCTGTACCTATCGGAGCCCACACCTGTAACTTATACCTGAGCCCACACCCGTACCTGTGCCTGAATCCACACCTGTGATGGCACCTGAGCCCACACCTGTATGGGGCTGCTTCCTGCAGACTGAGATGATGGACTGTCAAGCCCAGCTCACCTGCATCACTCCGACTGCGGATATCCGTTTGTTCCAGTATTGCTCATTGAGAGAAACCTCTTCTCTCCTCATTGAATTATCTTGGCTCCTTTGCTGAAAACCAATCGACCATGAATGTCAGGGGTTATTTCTGGATTCTCACTTCTGTTCATTGATCTGTATGCCTATGCCTATGCATGATAGTCTCTTTTATGCATTTATTTCAGTTGTATTTTTCTGGAATTAAGTGGTTTGGTTTTACTTAATTAGCAGCAGCAGGTACAATGAAAATGAGCCTTATTATTCCTATTCAGTTTCTTCCGAATTCAGTGTATGCTGGTTAACTTTCCCACTTTTGTCTATTCAAACTACTGTAAAAATTCTTATTTCCACAGCCTGATGTGACCTCCTGTTTGTTCTTTCTTTGGATTGAGCCTGTCTTTCATTTATTTATGCATTTATTTATTTATTCAGATTCCCTCTGGATTTTTCTAATTAGCTTGTGACAATTAAGGAAACACTACTCCACTTTGAAGTTTTTATAATGACAATTCAAAGCTGTAATTTACTAACTAATTTAAGAAATGAAACTGTAAATTTATCCCTCAAAAATGTGATCTTTATAGTGGTGAAAG
This sequence comes from Chinchilla lanigera, assembly GCF_000276665.1. Lineage (NCBI taxonomy): Eukaryota > Metazoa > Chordata > Mammalia > Rodentia > Chinchillidae > Chinchilla > Chinchilla lanigera. The sequence continues at coordinate 2,024,737 of NW_004955520.1, forward strand.
AATTGAGCTTCAGTGTTGGACTCAGGGGGAGTCTGCTCACACGGGGGCTGGTAAACTCCTGGCTCCATATTGCCAATCTATTAAAGATGAACACTCGGACCCCAGGTGATCTGGTGTGAACGGGATCCTCAACCCAAGCACCCACAGGGGCTGGAGGGTGTGGAATTATTGGATCAGCAGAATGCTCAGATAGACTAATTAATTATTTTTTATTTTAAAGAGAAAAAAATAACAAGATAACAGCAAAGACAGAAACAAAACAACACAAAACAATAAAAATTATACAGGATTTTAAAACAAGATGATAGGAATTAACAATTGTTATATTACATATTGTGATCTTCAACGAAGTTGCTCAGATTACCAGCTGTAAGAATTTTTTTTATTTTAAAGAGAATAAAAAAAGAAAAAACCCAATAAAAAGACATAGAATTTCAAAACAAGATGACAGGCAATCAACAATGGTTGTTATATTGCATACTGTTATCTTCAAAGTAGTTGCTCAGATTACCAGATATGGACATGCAAAATTGATCAAATAATTAAGCATTAACTGTTCCTTTCAATAAACCAATAGAAATTAGTAGCACAATTATCTTAGCCATCTTGTGTATATATACATATTTTTCCCCTTCCTTCCTTCTTTCTTTCCTCCTTTTCCCCATCCCAGTTCTTTCCTTCTGAGCACAGATACTGTAAAAGGGAAAGAAACTCCTAAAGCAGTACTGATGAGAGGCCTAAAGCAGGAGCCATGCTCTGGGAGAAAAGCCACCTCCAGGAAGACAGAGATGAGCGGCAGTCACTTGGAGGCCAAAGGCAGAGCGGAGGAAATAGCTCCGGGTGTCTCTGCTGCGGGACAGACTCCTCGACAGCTGTGTGTGCACTTGGGTGGCGTGACTGGGGGGCAGTGGCCTCCAGGCCTCTCCTCCACACTGCATTCAGGCTCCTACGAGCTTGTAACCACGTTGACAGCCGGGCTTTCCTCTGCAGCTTGTGTGCCGCGTGGAGTCTGCAAAGATGCGAAGCGGTTGGCTCTCGCAGCGCTGTTCCTGCCACCACCTTCGTGGTGAGGACGAGGACGCAGGCCGTGGCCACCTCCCCAGCGCTCACGTGACCCTGGCTGCACCCGGTCTGAAGCAATGTCGGGGTGGCCAGCGGCAGTGGAAGAGCCCAGCATGCTTTTCCAGTCCTCTCGGGGTGGAAAGGATAACCCCGGAAGCCTCTCAGGAGGCTTCTCCCTACAGCAGGCTGAGTCAGGCTCAGCCCTTCTGATGACCCCCTCGTCTGACCAGGGATGAGGGTAAACACTGGCTTGCAGGTGGACCGTGCATCGGTTGCCCCTGAGCTGCCCCAGGGCGATGGGGAGAGCACCGAGACAGGTGTGCTGGTCGTGGTCCTGGGCACGGAGTATGGTGCTGTGTTCAGATTCCTGTGCCTGACTATCGACACTGACTCCATCTGCCCGTACCCCGCCTTCCTCTAAGCCGCTGCACTTTGCTGTTCGCAGTTTGGCTGAGTTCATTACTAGATTTTGGAGGGAGGAAATGTTGTTGAAGAACTGCAGGCTGCGTAGGGTGGTTGTGGGGACCTAATGTGTTGTTTGTGTTTTGCGAGGAGTTCAGTTACGCATTTAAAACTACATACCTGTTTTCCCTCTGGGTAGCTTTCTCACCAAATACTGGAGCAGGAGAGACAATCTCCCTTTACCTAAAGCTGGTGGACCAGTTAAACTCACTGATGAAGGACGAAGGGGCCAGTGTGCCCTGGTGCTGACAGCCGCCTCGGGGAGAACCTCCTCACCCAGCCCCGAGTTCCCCGACAGAGAGGTGTGTCACTGTGGACAGCACCTCCGTCTGTCTCCTTGCTCTGGAAATGGGAACTGACTAGTACCAGGAAAAGCCTTAAGTCTGGACCACAGAGAACACCCCAATCTTCTGCTGGTTTTTTTTTCTCCAAGGAGCAGGAATGTGCTGCAGCTCCTTCTGGCAGACAAACTGAGGAAAGCAACTCCAGCGTACGTTTAACTCAGCTTTGCTAATTCTGCCTCGCGCCCGACTCTCCTAGCTGTGTTACATTTGACGTCTTTGGCGTGGCTTCCTGCTGTGTCTCCTCCCCTCCACGGTCACCGTCCTGGGGCATCTGTGCAATCAGAAGGGCCTGGTAGAGAGCTTTCCCTAGCAGATGTGGTAATTAGCAGTAGTGTGATTTTATTCTGGTTCCTCTTGTCTTGGCAGAAGCCATGAGGCCCAGGCAGAGAGGGGAACCTGCCTAGGGATGGGTCCACGTTCTGCGTCCCGCAGTTCTCGTCTCTGGTTACCGGGCGTGATGGGTTCCAGAGCTCAGAGGCGACAGACTCGGGTCATTCCTCATGCTGAGCAGAGCAAAACGTTCTTGGAGACGTAAACAAGTGGAGGAGGACAGGGCCTGGCCCAGGGCAGGTCGCCGTGGGCAGCCGAGGGGTGGCGGGGCAGGAACGCACCCCCGGGGGTCCTTTCTCCATCACCGTGGCAGGAACCTGTCTGTACCCCAGCTTCTGTTTTCTTTCTCCCTTATTTTTGGAAAATTCTGTGAAAGAGAGACAGGGAGAGAGAGGAAGAGAGGAAGAGGAAGAAAGGAAGAAGAGAGAAGAGAGGAGAGACGAGCAGAGGAAAGCAGGGGAGGAGAG